>NC_091154.1:38802026-38832026 GCF_040958095.1 Procambarus clarkii | reverse complement strand
CCCAGTGGAGAGAGAACCTCGCATCCTAGGGGTCCAAAACCCGGATTTCCCAGCACTTCGCCCTGATGGCATCACCATATACTCATGGAAGGAGGGTAGACAGTTGGTGTGGGACTACACATGTGTATCCACCCTGGCTGACACCTATGTACACTTCGGAGCTGATCAAGCAGGTGGGGCGGCCAACCACAGGGAAACAGCAAAATCACTCAAGTACAGGCGACTGGAAGGTCAATACCTCTTTGTTCCCATAGCGTCTGAGACGCATGGCCCCTGGGGCAAGAGTGCCTTGGGATTTCTCAAGGAATTGGGGTCCAAGCTCATTGACGTCACCAGAGACCCAAGGGCTTCCAGTTTTTTATTTCAGCGTCTCAGTGTGGCGATCCAGAGGGGAAATGCTTGCTGCGTCCTCGGTTCCTGTCCAGAAGCGGAGGAGCTTCAAGAGATCCATAACCTTTAGGCATTTGTCTTGTATGTTTTGTAACCTTTAAATACACAATAAAGGAAAAAAAAAAAAAAAAGGGAAGGGGGTGGTAGGAGAAAAGCACACAGAAACTGTATTGGAGGGGACCCACATTCCCTCCAATGCGTTATGTGTGGTTTCCTCCGAGGCTATGGGTCCCCCTTCTTCCAGCCAGAGGTGGTACTCCCTTCTATATATAAAAAAAAAAAAAATATATATATATATATATTTATATATACACGAGTTGCTTTGAGGAGCTCTTTCATTCAAATTTGTTTTCATATATATTGAATTATTTCTCTATATGCTTCAAAGTCGCATTGATGACAAGTTGCCTGGTCCCAGTGGTCCAAATAATAATTTTCTTAAGAGAGATCGTGACCGATGGGAAGCCCCTCAATCAACATTTCTCATCCATCAGAGATCTTCGTTTTAGAAATGTTTATGTCTGTCATGACCGCCTTTGCATAATTCATGGTTCCTCGCTCATTAGACTTTATTGGGCCTCAGTTCTCATCTGACTCCTAAAGTTGAACGAGAAATTTACATGATGGGAAACAAAGTTGGAGAAGCCAGATTTGGAAGAGTAATGCGTTCCTTATTGAACTGCTTGAGACAGATGGAGGCTGAAGGAACTGCTTGTGATGGATAGCGCCGCGAGAAGGATAGAGCCATAGAGAGAAACAATAAAGATTGAAAATAATTACAACAAAACAAAAATGGACACGGCATAAAAGAGAGAGAGAGAGAGAGAGAGAGAGAGAGAGAGAGAGAGAGAGAGAGAGAGAGAGAGAGAGAGAGAGAGAGAGAGAGAGAGAGAGAGAGAGAGAGAGAGAGAGAGAGAGAGAGAGAGAGAGAGAGAGAGAGAGAGAGAGAGAGAGAGAGAGAGAGAGAGAGAGAGAGAGAGAGAGAGAGAGAGAGAGAGAGAGAGAGAGAGAGAGAGAGAGAGAGAGAGAGAGAGACATAATCCCACCACTAAGCAAAGACCTGAGACTGACACACCATGACGCAGCCACAAAGCAGGTCCCGAATCCAGAGCAACAACAACCTCTACAGCTTGACCAAAGCACAGTGTCAAATTGTTATTAAACAGGAGGAGGTCTACCCCGTCCTTAAATCACTTGTCAGAGGCAGAGGAAATGCGGCCGGATAAGGTCAGCCCAAAGCTGTTACACCTTGTATGGACCCCCATGGATATGCCTCTGACTCGTACACCCCAGACCTTGGCCTCCTGGTTTAAAAAATTTAGTTGAGTGTAAAAGTCTACTAATACACCTCTCCCCTGAAGTTGACGACCGTGTTGATGACAACACTATCCTTTATATATTCATGAGAGTAAATGCCAACTGGAATGAAGGTCCTTAATTACCGACTTACATCAATAAGAACCTGGAGTATAGGATGGCAGATTTAATTTACAGCTGAGAAAATACAGATGATGACAAATAGACAGTATGATACAGTATGATATACTAACTGGGACAGGTACTCAGAAGGGACAAAAAAAAAAGCTGAGGGATAAATTTGACATCTTGGGGGGATCAGGTTCGATTCATCAATAACCATGAAGAGCCACGTGCTGAACAACCCGAGTAAGGCAGTCAAGAAACTTACAGCCATAAAGTGCATTTCCTACCCTCTCGACAGCAGCGGTTGCAAAATTTATATGAAGCTCAAGTTCGCCCCCCAGGTTGAATATGTAACACTCTCCTGAATTTCCTGCCTCCCGTCATTTATTCGAATTCTGGGAAAGGTAGAAGAGAACTGTGTTTGAAGATGCGAGATCCAGTCTTTGTTGGAACGGTCAGAGGATCTGATCCTTCAACACCGGAGAGATGACATTTCTGCTGTTTTGTATAGTACGAATATTGTAATGGTTTCTCACCTGCCTAACTTCGCAGACAATCAAAAGCTGGCACTCAAAACACAAGACGCGTAGCAGTCAACAGCCTCAAGCTGGTGATGACATACGAAAAACATCACTCCATTAGCCTTCATTCATTCCTAGGAACATGCTCGCTCAACATGGAGATGAGATCAACCGGCCACATGAAGTCTATTTCACTTGGCACC
This sequence comes from Procambarus clarkii, assembly GCF_040958095.1. NCBI lineage: Eukaryota > Metazoa > Arthropoda > Malacostraca > Decapoda > Cambaridae > Procambarus > Procambarus clarkii. The sequence goes on along the minus strand of NC_091154.1, from coordinate 38,829,490 downwards.
AGCTTCATCCTATTCCAAACATGTTCGTGACATAACTGTATATAAAACGTATTCATAATGAAACAAAAACTATAAAAAAAGCTCATTAAATAGATCATATTCTAGGGTCAGAGTTCAGATGAAGTGATGCAGGATAACAACTCTCTGGTAACAGCTTCATCACGAACATCAGCATCACTCCTAATAAGCCATTATGATAGAATAAAAGTAGCAAGAATAAGATAAAGTGATACAGACTACAAAACTGAGACGTGTCACGATGACAAAAATCAAAGTAATTTAGCATGTATGTTCTCCAGGCAGAAAACAGGAACAAGTTACGTTCCTGTTTTAGGAAAGTTAGGGGCATAACTGGCCGACCCCTCACAGTGTTCAAGAGAGAACTGGATAAGCACCTCCAAAGGATACCTGATCAACCAGGCTGTGACTCATACGTCAGGCTGCGAGCAGCCGCGTCCAACAGCCTGGTTGATCAGTCCGGCAACCAGGAGGCCTGGTCGACGACCGGGCCGCGGGGACGCTAAGCCCCGGAAGCACCTCAAGGTAACCTCAAGGTAAGGTAACGTTCAGTTAGTAAAAATCCACGACCGTCAAATACTCTCATTCCTCATTAAAAATTAAAATTTCAATGACTGCAGTTAAGTGAGGGACGCTGACGATTGCAGGTGGAGAACAAATATAATTTTTTTTTACCGAGCGCAGATATTGTATTTTAAATGAAGTTAATGACTGTGCTAGATTTTGTTAATTTGGAAAATGTTTTGTGGTAATGAGGTGTACAAATATTACATTTTTGCATGAAAATGCTTCTTCAATATTATACATTCGCATTATGTATATATATATATATTATATATATATATATATATATATATATATATATATATATATATATATATATATATATATATATATATATATATATATATATATATATATATATTGTTAACTATGACCGAAAAAGTAAGATTAATAATTCTAACACGAATTTTCTCAATATTTCTTATGTTTCCTTTTACTGTCGATGGTAATTGAAAAATCAATTCTCCAAAATTCATTTTTATTTCTAGTCTGACGCGACACTTGAACGCGTTTCGTAATAACTTATTATATTTTCAAAGACTTTAGTTTACACACACACAGTTTACACACGGCCAGGATTCGAACCCATGCCATCCAGGATCACCCCTAAAAGTACACAGTACCGTGACCACCGCACCAATGATCGTCTTTGTTTTCTATGTAAAATTAAAATAACTAAACACTAAAATGGATAGTTATTGCCCACAGCGCTTGGGCTTGACGGTAGAGTGACGGTCTCGCTTCATGCTGGTCGGCGTTCAATCCCTGACTGTCCAAGAGGTTGGGCACCATTCCTTCCCCGTCCCATCGCAAATCCTTATCCTGACCCCTTCCCAGTGCTGTATAGTCGTAATGGCTTGGCACTTTCCCCTGATAATTCCCTTCCCTTTTATCAGAGATTTAGACGACTAAAACAAAAATTAGATTTGAATTTTAAAAAAGCTAAAACGCAGTGCAAAAATAATATCTGTATTTTTAAATTAATTTAGTGAGAACATAATGATGAATAAAATGTAAATATGGAGAGTATATATTGTGCAGTGGTAGTTTTTGTTTCAAGAAGCTGAGATCCTCGAAAATATATATATATATATACACTTATAGCTGTATCATATTTCTTAGTGTTTATACAACGAGTGCTTTTCTTTTCTTCTTAACCTCGAGCCTCTGTCCAGGACTAATGTAGACTGTCTGGCTGGCTCCTGTGCCAGGTAAGTTCACTACGTGCTCACCATAGCCCGTACTACTTGCCCCGCTCCTGTGCCAGTTAAGTTACGTGCTCACCATAGCCCGTGCTACTTGGAACTTGTTCCGAGTAGCTGAATCTATAACAACAACAACAACATGGTCAGTACGCTAGTGGTGGCCTCAGCAACCCTCAGAAGTCTACACTCCAGACTCTAGACCTTGACAGAGGTCTTACTCCTCTGTCAAGTAAGAAACTGAAGGCTGAGAGCCTTCCTTCAGTTTCTCGAGCGACAGCACAGCCGTGAGCTACGAACATTTACAGTTGGTTGGTCTAGTCAGTGGTAACAAACGAGGAGAAATGAGTTCCTGTTACGGTTCTCAACTCGTTTCAGCACCCCGAAGACCACCGGATCAGTCATTACATTTTCATGGAACACAAACTTGTTGGTTAGACGTGATAAAATGAGCAGACAATGAACATTTTGGTTGTAAATTTCTTACTCCAAATTTTCGATATTCCGCAGGGATGAAAGGAATTTTCATTGAACATTATTGTCATACATTATACGGGAAGGGGAGGAAGGGGTTGCGATGAGTAATATTCTTCAATGTGTAGCTATGATGAACATTGATCACTGAGTGTTGATCATAACACATTGATCAAGTGCGTTTTAAAAGGTCCTTGATAACGAGAGTCATTCTTGAGCCCGTTACTAAGAGGTTGGAATTAATCTTATTTGCGTTTTTCGATGGATGATTTAAGTCAGATAGACAATAATATATAATTTTATGTTTCATTATTATTAGCTTCTTAAATTACTTATTTATTAGTTCAGTCAATTAATGTATCACGCTAAAGGTTCACAGACATTGGTGCTGGTCCACCACCGACACACAGACATTGGTGCTGGTCCACCACCGACACACAGACATTGGTGCTGGCCCACCACCGGTTCATAGACATTGGTGCTGGCCCACCACCGGTTTACAGTTTACAGACATTGGTGCTGGCCCACCACCGGTTTACAGTTTACAGACATTGGTGCTGGCCCACCACCGGTTTACAGTTTACAGACATTGGTGCTGGCCCACCACCGACACACAGACATTGGTGCTGGCCCACCACCGACACACAGACATTGGTGCTGGCCCACCACCGGTTCATAGACATTGGTGCTGGCCCACCACCGACACACAGACATTGGTGCTGGCCCACCACCGGTTCACAGACATTGGTGCTGGCCCACCACCGGCTCACAGACATTGGTGCTGGCCCACCACCGGCTCACAGACATTGGTGCTGGCCCACCACCGGCTCACAGACATTGGTGCTGGCCCACCACCGGCTCACAGACATTGGTGCTGGTCCACCACCGACACACAGACATTGGTGCTGGCCCACCACCGACACACAGACATTGGTGCTGGCCCACCACCGGCTCACAGACATTGGTGCTGGTCCACCACCGACACACAGACATTGGTGCTGGCCCACCACCGGCTCACAGACATTGGTGCTGGCCCACCACCGGCTCACAGACATTGGTGCTGGCCCACCACCGGCTCACAGACATTGGTGCTGGCCCACCACCGGCTCACAGACATTGGTGCTGGCCCACCACCGGCTCACAGACATTGGTGCTGGCCCACCACCGGCTCACAGACATTGGTGCTGGCCCACCACCGGCTCACAGACATTGGTGCTGGCCCACCACCGGTTCACAGACATTGGTGCTGGCCCACCACCGGCTCACAGACATTGGTGCTGGTCCACCACCGGTTCATAGACATTGGTGCTGGTCCACCACCGGTTCATAGACATTGGTGCTGGCCCCCACAGAGGAAAAAGGTTACCGATCCTTGTACTAAAGGTTTCAACGAAATGCTACAATTGGCTGGATGTGGAGCCAGTTGAAGCGGTTGTGTCACATTAAGGCTCACCCACTGAGCCACACATGTGGACGCAGCTGCTCTCTTACTGTTTCTGAACCTCTCTTTTCCATTTTCAGAAAAAACCGATGAATAGTCTAAATATATTACTTATATTTTAGAGTTATTCAACGACACAGCTCAAGTTTTTACTTGTGTTCAACCACACAACTTCACATCCTACCCGTCGTGTTCAACCATAGAACTTATGAGCTCTCTCTCTCTCTCTCGTGTTCAATTCCATAACTGCATTTGCTCTCTTTTTTCATAACGGCAAGTTTATCGTCTTCTTAAACCTTACGACGCATTCAGGTGGTCCAACTGCCTTTCAATTACCAATATTAAACATCACAATCTACCCTCGTCCAGTGCATCCTACAGGCTTTCAACAGGAGAGATCTGGTGTACGTTTCTGTTCATGATCTGCTTGTTGAACAACTGCTCTGACAGATGTGAACAGTTTTAACTTAATTCAATTACCAGTTATTCCCTAGAGTGACCATGTGGAGGATGTACTACTGAGTCTGCTTTGATAGTCGAGCTTTTGATTGTTTTTTTTCAGGGGTAATTGAATGAATCTCAAATCTGCCAGCTTATTTGCTCTTGTTGTATAATAAAGCAGAGTGAATGTCTGGATTATGCCATTTTTGCGCAGTTCGGGACACTGGAGTATTGATCTTTTCATGAGTGTCCGGCAAGAACTACAAAATCCTTTCTAATAAATTCTAAACTTGCATAGGCTAGGAGGTTTCCCATTCTTGTATTGGTTTTCGAAGAGGTCTTTGTTGGCAGAGGTCTTGACTATTTGGAAAAAAGTTTTCTACACTAAGTAACCACAGAAACTTTTAGAAGGGGGAAACAAGTCTAATGTCTGAGAGGGGAGGAAATGAACTCTTGTGACGTTAATATTGGTTAGACGGAAAGTTGGAGGACGACTTACAGAACAGTTCTTGATCCAGCTCAGCCTCCCTGCGCTGGATGCCTTCACTGAAGAATGAATTATATGACATTCAACCGTGGATGTCAGAGCAGTGCGGAGTCGAGGAGAGAGAGAGATGCTGTGATGTTGAATCCTTTGATCTCGGACACAAGCCACAGTCTTCTCCACCGTGGCTTGGGCGACCGTGTCAACACCGCTACTCGCACACACACACACACACACACACACACACACACACACACACATACACACACACACACACACACACACACACACACACACACATACACACACACACACACACACACACACACACACACACACACACACACACACACACACACACACACACACACACACACACACACATACACACACACACACACACACACACACAGGTTATACAGAGATGGGTTTCATAAAACAATGACATGGAGAGGCCAATATTTAACTCAACAGACTTTCTAAAAGCCACTTTGACGGAAGGACAGCCTTGTAGCATTGCTTGGGAGCGGTACCTTTGAGGTTTTAGCCTCTGGTATGCACTGGTTGCTTCTGTTTCATGCACAGGTACCAAAATATCCAAAAGAGACGAAAATATGCTAGAGTGTTACACTTAGTCATTAACGCAAAAATACGTAATAAAAACCACATAAAATGCAACTATTCACATTCATTTAGGAGCCTAGGCCAATATAATGCTACTAGGCCGACTGACAGGTACCTAACATATGAATATGTGCAGTTTAACTGTGCATAGTGATATTAAATAAATAAATACATAAATAAAAAAAATACAAACCTGACAATGCATCTATACATGTGCATTTTCACTGCATGTATATGGATGCAATGAATATGCATTGATACATATTTTAGCAAGGAATATTTTTTTATTAATTGTTAAAATATGTACTGATTTACGGCAGTTATGAACATGCTGTTTTTATTCACTGCCACACAGGACAGTGAGCATATTGCAAATATTCATTACCAACACAGAACAGTGAATATGTTGCACATATTCACTGCCAACCAAACCGAGGATCATTCATAAGACGTGGACAAAATTACTAACTATAACAATTAAATTGTGTCATTTTGACTAATCAAAATTTAACTATAATATGTGAGGATATATATATATATATATATATATATATATATATATATATATATATATATATATATATATATATATATATATATATATATAGAAGACCTAATTTAATCTAATTTAATTCGGGCTGCTACATATCAAACCTCACACATTATAAATAATATTTCATTGAGAAATAAATATATACACAGCTTTAGCTAATTCTGAGGAGGGTTCAGTCTAGTGTTTTTGGCCTTAGAGAGGCACAGGAGCTGACTAGCCTACTATGTACCGAGTTGTAGACTGACTCCTGCTGGCTTCCTGCTCTCTCTTCCCTGGTGCAGGGAAAAGAGAGCAGACTGTGTGCAGACTGTCACACAGAATTAGCAGTAACTCATTAAGACGGTCACTTTACGAAATTGATCCTGAGAAGCAGAACTTAATTTCATTAAGATACTCTCTCTTAATAACTTTCAAACCAGTTGGTCAGTTTCCAGGTCTTCCTGGTGCAAAGTATATATATATATATATATATATATATATATATATATATATATATATATATATATATATATATATATATATATATATATATATATATATATATATATATTCCTTTTTTTACTGTTTGGGAAAGCTTGTAAAAGAGCCGGATTATCATATTATTATTATTATTAGTGATCATAACTCCCTATTAAGTGGCTTGTTGGTGATATTAACGACTACCAAGTCTCTCCGCGTGACAAAAAAGATTATATCATGCGTATATAACTTAGAACTTGATAATGGCATAATCTATTCAAACGGCGCCTGAAAGATTTTACTGAATTACATAATTAACCCATATGGCTACCATAACATTTGAAAGCGCTTTTCAGATTTGGGATCACAGACAAAATACAAAGTCAATATCGTGAATCAATTAAGTTTGTTTGAGATTTGTTTTAAGATTTTGCGAAACTTTCCATTAATATGTCTCTTAAAATGTTTGAGAGCCTTCAAAGGTTATCTTGAAGCCATTGCTATTTAAATGGTTATGTCTGGATAAAATATAAATCTATTACAATTTTCAGTTCACATGAATTAAAAGAACATTGTCAGCACACTTCCTTTACAATTTCTATCTTACCAGGTTCAGTGGCTCTCTCTCTCTCTCTCTCTCTCTCCCTCTCTCTCTCTCTCTCTCTCTCTCTCTCTCTCTCTCTCTCTCTCTCTCTCTCTCTCTCTCTCTCTCTCTCTCTCTCTCTCTCTCTCTCTCCACAGCTCATACTTCGCCTTTCCCATCTAGTTGTCTTGGGGAAAAAAATTCGGCTTGAGACGGCAGGGAATAATCCTCTGTTGCTTTTAAACCACCGCTGCGTGTAGGGGATGGATGCCTGGAGAGGTAGTGAAGCACTTTTCAAACATTCAATAAACATTATACTGAGAAGGCAAATGAAGTTTAAAAGCTCCGTTTAGCTTTGTCGTCATTTACATATCATATCAATAACATGGTTTCAGAAGCATTCGCTGAACACAGTTTTATTAGGCCAAGTTACTCCTGAATGTATAAATAAGTTGGCAAATGCTTTGAAAGCTTTCTCTTTCTTGCACCGAAAAAAAGTACAAGAAAGTCAGTTAATTCTTCATGTGAGAGAGACACTGAGCACTACCGCTCAGGGAAACCGACCTTCTATGTTTAAAAAGGGACCTATTAGGGTGAAAGCGCCAAGTCATGACGACTATATAACACTGGAATGGGGTCAAGATAAGAATTAGGGATGGGACGGTGGGAAGGAATGGTGGCCAACCACTTGGATGGTCAGGAACTGAACCCCGACCTGCATGAAGCGAGACCGTCTCTCTACCGTCCAGCCCAAGTGGTTGGACTCCTATGTTTGAGAACTGCAGGAAGTTTGTCTCAAAGTTTAAGAGTATAATCAAAAGGCAAAGTGGTACTCGTTGCTCACGAAGACAGAATAAATTAAACACCCACATTTATACAAAGCAACAGTTATATTACCGTCTGTGTAACCGCATTTAACTGCAAACATTGATAAACAAAACATAAAATGAAAACAAAAGCACCTAAGAAATATTTGAGTGTAGTCCCGAAAGTTTCCACATTTAAGCATTTGAAATATTCTTAGGACAAATCTCTCAATATTTGCACTCAGTGAAGAAGTGTAACGCGAAGACTGTGACAGAGTGCACCACAAGAAGCTTCCTGGACATAAACAGTGAGTGCAATTCAAGACTGATGGAAGATGCCTTGACAAAACACCTAGATGAGTCCATAATGCAGAGGTATTCCTAATACAGAGGCTCTTGTAGTACAGAAACACTTGTGAAACAGATGCAACTGAGGTACAGGAGCCCTAACATAACAGATGCAACTGAAGTACAGAAGCACTCATATTGTAGAGAGACAAAGAGTGGACAGAGAGAAAGCGATAAAGAGCGGACTAGCAGCAAACACAGAGACCAACCCCAAGACAACAGCCGTCTGCAACAACACTAGCCAGTGTAAAACTTTCCTAAATATATATATATATATATATATATATATATATATATATATATATATATATATATATATATATATATATATATATATATATATATATATATATATATATATATATATATATATACATTAAAAAAATAATAGGAGCTTTATGTAACAAATGTAATAACTTGGATCCTATAAAGCAGAGGAGCCTCGTCACCACTGAGGAGAGGGAGAACACGTGGCTTTAGTTCCAATGCGGTTTGTGCTTGTACGCTTAGCTTACTCCTCATTGCAATGGATTTGGCACTGAATATACTACAGCTGTTCTTTCACTTGGACCATTGAATCCTTGGACCGCAGACCTCACAAGCAGCAGCAGCAGCAGCAGCAGCAGCAGCAGCAGCAGCAGCAGCAGCAGCAACAGCAGGTCTACTTCTACTGCTTGAATGAAATGTTATTATCCATCATATGATGGTTAGGAGTTTATATTATAGCTGTATATTATACAGTTTGTTTTTGTGTGTTGAAATTAGATCTCGGAGCAGCTTTTAGAACCGGTTAGGTTATTCAGATTTTTAATTATAATGCAAATTGTATTATCATTATACAAAAATAACATATTAACAGTAGACATTAATAGTGAGTTATATCAGTCATTGTTAAAATATGCACTTTGGTATTAGATATAAAAGTCTATAAATACATCGACAAATGTATTACGCTTTTCGGTTAATATACTCAGAAAATATACTTTAGTTCTGCATTATATACCGGACAAAAGCATGTACTTGATGGCTGGTCAGAAAGCTGTTGTCGCGACCTTAATATCCCTCCAGAGACTCATATTAGGCCTTAAGCCCAACTTCAAACCAATAAGGCTTTGAGGAAGTGAAGGCGGTCAGAGATTAGCCTCCAAGACTAAACCTGAGATTATAAACCGTGACTTGGGTCGGTTAAACTCTAATATCATTATATTATTAATTCACATTATTTTATATGCGTCTTTAGCTGTTACAAGTGCCGGGGAAAAAAGACATGGATAACAAGAACTTATAACCGAACATTTGTCACCTTATACTCATGATAACCGAACACTGGTTACCTTATACTCATGATAACCGAGTAGTGGTCACCTTATACTCACGATAGCCCAGCAATGGTCACCTTATACTCACGATAACCAAACAGTGGCTACCTTATACTCATGATAACCAAACAGTGGCCACCGTATACTCACGATAACCAGTAGCCACCTTATACTCACGATAACCAAACAGTGCCCACCTTATACTCACGATAACCAAACAGTGGCCACCTTATACTCATGATAACCGAACACTGGTCACCTTATACTCACGATAACCAAACAGTGCCCACCTTATACTCACGATAACCAAACAGTGGCCACCTTATACTCATGATAACCAAACAGTAGCCACCTTATACTCATGATAACCAGTAGCCACCTTATACTCACGATAACCAGTGGCCACCTTATACTGATGATAACCAGTGGCCACCTTATACTCATGATAACCAAACAGTGGCCATCTTATACTCATGATAACTAAACAGTGGCCACCTTATACTCACGATAACCAGTGGCCACCTTATACTGATGATAACCAGTGGCCACCTTATACTCACGATAACCAGTGGCCACCTTATACTCATGATAACCAAACAGTGGCCATCTTATACTCACGATAACCAGTGGCCACCTTATACTCACGATAACCAAGCAGTGGCCACCTTATACTCATGATAACCGAGCAGTGGCCACCTTATACTCACGATAACCAAGCAGTGGCCACCTTATACTCATGATAACCGAGCAGTGGCCACTGCATATAGTGCTCACAATAGCTTCACTTACACCTTCCCTGCAGAAATACAATTTTACCTCAAAGCCATTTTTGCATTCGTCTTCCCCTGATACAATTCCCTGCCCAATTACCATTACTTTCTTTTCCATTTCCCTTCGCGCTCTCCTCTTCCACAGACCCCATTTGTCCCACTCTTATCAAATTCCATCCTTTATGCTCTTCTTTCGACTCTTTCTCGTGATTAGCAATAATCGCGCGATGAGGAAAAGAAAGAGTGGAGTCTTAGTGATCACCCGCACGACGTCTTCCGCAAAGGTTTAAGATGTAAGTCTGTTCCTGTTTATACATTAGGATGCGAGTGTTAAGATAGGCTTTTTCTCCCCTGGCTCTTATGTTTGTAGTCGTAAGTTGTGCTCGTATGTTTGTAGTCGTAAGTTGTGCTCGAATGTTTGTAGTCGTAAGTTGTGCTCGTATGTTTGTAGTCGTAAGTTGTGCTCGTATATGTGAGCATTCGTCAATTGCATTCTCATATCTACTCTTAAGTCGAACCTCGGAAGGATACAAGTGTTTGCTTTGAGGATAATTGGTATTACTAATGATGCTGTACCAAATAGTTAATTTGCGGATATCCATAACCTGCGGGAATATCTTGATCGTCGGAATGCAAGACTGCCGAGGACATTGTTCTCATACTGAGTATTCCCATCACAGCAAACTACCTCGAAGTCTTGAAGATTAATCTTCATTAATCTTGAAGTCTTCTTTGGGATGGACTATGAACCTCTCCAATTGCTCTTCATAAGCTGGACTTTCATTAATGATCTTCCAATATTCGTCTCATCGGATAGCTAAGGCTTTGGACACAGTTTGATATCTTCCTAGATTTGTTTCTTAGGATTCTTAAGCTTTCAAACGCTTTTCGTTAATAAATTCAGATCGGCGCTCACTCTTTAAAGATTGGCTCCTTGACTATGTGTCGTATTAAGATCTCCATCCTCATGCAAAGGCTCTCGCATCTTCCTCCATAAAATGAGGTTTAAGATTCACGAACGTGAAGAGTTCGTGAAAAATTACCAGACAAACGAGATTAGTTTTCAGAGATTCTATATAGCTGAGTAAAGTTATAAACTCATTCCTGAATTTCAAAAGTTTTTGCTGAAAAACTAATAAATCCAACCAGATTATTGTAAAATCTCAATTAATTTTATCGAATTATTTTTTTTCGAATCATTTAATCTCAGTGCGGGGTGGTAAAAAAAGCTCAGTCAACCAACTTACACATATAAAATGAACGGCAATTTCATTTCACATGTGTGTGTTGGGTTATCTATTTAGTAAAAAAAAAACTAACTTTTAAACCGCAGTAAACTTCTAAAAGCCTGATCCACGCAGCCCTCACAGCGCAATACTGAGAGTGTTAAAACTGTTCCAAACAGCCAGCATCTTTGCTCAATATAACTCGTCATTATGTGGTTAATTTTCCACCAAATGGCCCAATTATCTCCATCGTCTGAGTGTTTGACTACAATAGTTCACGTTACCAACACCGTAAAAGTTCTCTATCCTAACATCAGTTCAAATAAATCTGTGTCCAGCACCTCCGAGCGGACCTCAGGAGCCTAATTCGTCGGTGTATTGGGGAGAGACAGTTCTGGCATACCTTTCTGCTTATCAAAGCCTGGAGCCCAATTTGCGACACAGTCAAGTTACGACACAGCTCAAGTTACGACACAGCTCAAGTTACGACACAGCTCAAGTTACGACACAGCCCAAGATGCGCCACAGCCCAAGATGCGATTCAGCCCAAGATGCGCCACAGCTCAAGATGCGACACAGCCCAAGATGCGACACAGCCCAAGATGCGACACATCCCAAGATGCGACACAGCCCAAGATGCGACACAGCCCAATAGTAATAGTTGTCCCTCCAGCAGAGTTCTTGCAGCTGATAAGGCAGTATAACACTGGTGAACCTGTACATGCAGTTCCTGCCAGTACTGTAAAGGTTGTCACTCTGGAGACAGTACTTACCTACCCTTACTACCCTTAATGAGTACTGAGCTACCCCTTACTCATTTACGGTACCAGGTGGCGTGTTAATAAAAACAGGCTAAAAATAAAGAATGTAGCTATAGTTAATAAAGGCAACTAGTTAATAAAGTTGGCTAGTTAATACAGTGGCTATTAACTAGGGGGAATAAGAGGGGTAGCCTAGTAAAAAAAGGGGGGGGGGGAAGCTCCTAGTCTATCATAGCAAAAGTGTGGGAAAGTGTGTACTCACCGAGCAGGGTGCTGTTGGTAATGATCTGGAAGATCTTGCCCGGGTCCATGGCGGCAGTCAAGAGTGAGCGTCAGTCAAACTGCCGTATGATGGTACAATCCCCCCCAGTTACTCTTCCCACCCCGAGGTGTCACTGAGCTAACGATCGTACCACCGGGGGGGATTCGACCCTTGTTCAGCCAGGGAAAGGAAAGACGTACACGTCGCGAAAACGCGGAGGTTTATGAGCTATTGATTGTATGTTGCGATATTCTCAACGGGATCACAAGTACCATGGTTCGTATCCCCCCCCAGTAGCGGTGGGAGGTCAGCCCCGCGGGGGATAGAGGACCGGAGTTAGATAGCTCAGGTTGTAGTCTATTCTTGTGCTGGTGAACCTCCTAATATATCACTCGTTCTAGAAATATTTCGCTTATTTTAACAAAATTATTAATCAATAATAACCAATAATCAAACACACACACGGTCAAAATTCATACAGTCAAAATTCTTATATATATATATATATATATACAATTCGTGTGTATGTTTATCTAACATAATCTATTACAGTTAAAGTGGTGTAATGACACTAATGCTGTTGAATGCAGGAGAATCAAGTGGTTAATCAACAGTGGGCAATACTTTCGTAATTGATAACAGCTCAATCTACGTGATAAAATTAACAGTCGTAATTTGGCGGACGAAACGTTTCCAGAATTTCACTGTAATTGATAATTTTATTACTCGGTGCCTAACGCTCACACCTGCATCCCTAATTACATTCTAATAAACGACAATTATTTGCTATTAATTTGTCAGCGAATTTTACGCCAGAACAAATAGTCACATTATATATATATATTCCTTTTAAGTATATAATGACAGAATAGTTCACTATGCCAGCTATATTCACAGTCAGCAGTCACTATAATGAACGATATAGATGTGAATTATATTCCAATCGTGAAAGCACCATTCTGAGGCGGTTAATTCCAGAGATTAATATTTAGAATTTTGTCGCAAGAAGGCAATTAAGTACTTCCGAGGGAGGAGTGGAAGCAGTTCCCATCGTTACCTCCTCTTGGTGCAGCCTGGGACATGCTGACAACCGTGGCATCACACACACACACACACACACACACACACACACACACACACACACACACACACACACTCACACACACACACACACACACACACACACACACACACACACACACACACACACACACACACACACACTCACACACACACACACACACACACACACACACACACACACACACACTCACACACACACACACACACACACACACACACACACACACACACACACACACACACACACACACACTCACACACACACACACACACACACACACACACACACACACACACACACACACACACACATGGGGGGGCCTCGTAGCCTGGTGGATAGCGCGCAGGACTCGTAATTCTGTGGCGCGGGTTCGATTCCCGCACGAGGCAGAAACAAATGGGCAAAGTTTCTTTCACCCTAAGTGCCCCTGTTACCTAGCAGTAAATAGGTACCTGGGAGTTAGTCAGCTGTCACGGGCTGCTTCCTGGGGTGTGTGTGTGGTGTGGGAAAAAAAAAAAAAAAAAAGTAGTAAGTTAGTAGTTAGTTAGTAAACAGTTGATTGACAGTTGAGAGGCGGGCCGAAAGAGCAAAGCTCAACCCCCGCAAAAACACAACTAGTAAACACACACACACAAACACACACACACACACACACACACACACACACACACACACACACACACACACACACACACACACACACACACACACACACACACACACACAACACAAACTCACACACATACACAACACACATACACAGGGAGCCGGTCGGCCGAGCGGACAGCACGCTGGACTTGTGATCCTGTGGTCCTGGGTTCGATCTCAGGCGCCGGCGAGAAACAATGGGCAGAGTTTCTTTCACCCTATGCCCCTGTTACCTAGCAGTAAAATAGGTACCTGGGTGTTAGTCAGCTGTCACGGGCTACTTCCTGGGGGTGGAGGCCTGGTCAAGGACCGGGCCGCGGAGCACACTAAAAAACCCCAAATCATCTCAAGATAACAACACACACATACACAGCACAAACACACACACACACACAACACAAACGAAAACACATACAAACACGAGCAACACACGCAAACACATACAACACAAACACAATCACACACAACCCAACACATACAAACCACAACACCATTTAATACCACATACACATAGTGACAAATAAGCTAGCCGGCTGCCATTACCTTGCCCCAGACCTAAACCTCGACATAATACAACATTCAAGCCAGGGGGAGTTGCATCGCCACGAACCTCAAGTTGCAACAAAAACTTAACAGCGGGACAATCCCTACCTCTGCGTCAAAACTTTGGCTATTTGGCTACAGATTTCTTTCTCACAAGACCACAAGTGGTGCTGTTCTCCACTGGGCAATGGGTTGACGGTATGAGGGAGCGTGAAAATCTTCCGCTCCCCACTAAAACCCAGCTTCACAATGGCATGGGTTTAAGTCAGTCCCATGACTTAACCCATGGCCACACCATACACAATTAAACCACACAACCGCTCATGACATATGTTTCACGAAAGGACTTTTGTTACTCTAGACTGTAGAGGACAAAAGGGGAAGAAAGCCTCTAGAGACTGTCTTCCCCTCTCGTCTACTCTGATGGTTGGTCGCTATCACGATGGTTACTGTATATAATATGCTAATATTGTATTTTTGTCGCGCCACTCTCATACTTCTGCAACCCCTACCCCTCCCCAGCTCTCTTTCTCCTCTCTCTCTCTCTCTCTCTCTCTCTCTCTCTCTCTCTCTCTCTCTCTCTCTCTCTCTCTCTTTTTCTGAGTTTAAACACTAACGCAAAGCATTTCTCCAATAAAAAAACTTATATCACTTCGAAAAGTTTCAATAATCTCATCGCCAGACATTAGAAATCCGTGAACTATTTCAAGAGAAAATTATTTCGTCAACTTACTGAGATATGCTGACGAGTATTTAAATTAACAGTTATATAGCGTTACGTATGCTCTTTTTTCGCAGGTAAAAATTGCAGAAAATGCAGACTCGTAGGCTCAAAGGCAAAGCTTGGTATTAATGGCGTCAGCGGATTACAACAGCAGGAGTCTGATTGAGTGCTGGGGGTGATGTCTTGCCACTCAGGAGTATTACTCAAAAATGCTCAGAGCGATTAACCAAGCAGACTTTTTTTATTTATTTACTTTTGTGTAACTTGTTGAATCAAATATCTGCTGGTTTGTGTGTTTGTGTAAAGTGGAAAGGTTGGGTAAAGTGGGAGGCTTCATCGTGGCAAGTATGAGGCTTCACCGTGTCAAGTGGAGGTCTTATAGTGTCAATTATAAGCCTCACGGCGTCAAGTGGAAAGCCGCATAGTGAAGAGCGCATAATTATGTATCAATCTTAATATGATTCATCCACATGGACACATACAGACGACATAAATGCACATAAATTCACTAACATAACAAAACTAACATAGAAATTTGATAAAACCTAACCTAACCTAACCTAACCTAACCTAACCTAACCTATTCAAATCTATCTTAACCTAATATAACTCATTAAATAATTCATGTTTCTAATATAATAGATTATTATTGTTAGAAAAAAAACAATCTGGAAACAAATAATTGAAAATAACGAAAATCTTTCTGCCTGTTAGGCATATCGGACCTTGCATACTAGGCCAAGAAGTGGGGTTTATATATATATATATATATATATATATATATATATATATATATATATATATATATATGTATATATATATATATATATATATATATATATATATACATGTGTGTGTGTGTGTGTGTGTGTGTGTGTGTGTGTGTGTGTGTGTGTGTGTGTGTGTGTGTGTGTGTGTGTGTGTGTATTCACCTAGTTGTGTTTACGGGGGTTGAGCTCTGCTCTTTCGGCCCGCCTCTCAACTGTCAATCAACTGTTTACTAACTACATTTTTTTTCTCCACACACCACACACACACACCAGGAAGCAGTCCGTGACAGCTGACTAACTCCAAGGTACCTATTTACTGCTAGGTAACAGGGGGCGTTCAGGGTGAAAAAACTTTGCCCATTTGTTTCTGCCTGGTGCGGGAATCGAACCCGTGCCACAGAATTACGAGTACTGCGTGCTATCCACCAGGCTACCAGGCCCCATATGTGTGTGTGTATGTGTGTGTGTGTGTGTGTGTGTGTGTGTGTGTGTGTGTGTGTGTGTGTGTGTGTGTGTGTGTGTGTGTGTGTGTGTGTGTGTGTGTATGTGTATTCACCTAGTTGTGCTTGCGGGGGTTGAGCTCTGCTCTTTCGGCCCGCCTCTCAACTGTCAGTCAATCAACTGTTACTAGCTACTAACTAATTTTTTTCATACACAAACCAGGAAGCAGCCCGTAACAGCTGTCTAATTCCCAGGTACCTATTTACTGCTAGGTAACAGGGGCATCAGGGTGAAAGAAACCCTGCCCATCGGTTTCCGCCGGCGGCCGGGATCGAGCCCGGACAATGGGATTACGTGTTCCAAGCGCTGTCCATTCAGCCACGGCCCTCTATGTGTGTGTGTATTCACCTAGTTGCGCTTGCGGGGGATGAGCTCTGCTCTTTCGGCCCGCCTCTCAACTGTCAATCAATCAACTGTTACTAACTACTAAAATTTTTTTTTTCTCCACACACACACACACACACACACACACACACACACACACACACACACACACACACACACACACAGGAAGCAGCCCGTAGCAGCTGTCTAACTCCCATGTGCCTATTTACTGCTAGGTAATAGGTGCATCAGGGTTAAGGAAACTCTGCCCCGGCCACCAATAATAATAGTACTTACAGCAACTGTTTGGTTCAACGAGCAAAAACGGACTGTTGCAGCCAACAAGGGTCACGATTTATACTATTAATTTTGCCGAGGGCGCGCAAAACCCAAACTCAAACATTTGTAGGCCTAGTGTACCACATATATGTATTATATTAGGCCTAAGATCGCCAATATGTCACCTAGGATTGCTTGGACAGGTTAGGTTAGGTTCTTTTTGTTCATTTTCCAGTTATATTATATGTCATTTGTGTTAAATCAATAACACAGTCGTGAGTTTATTTGGGTTGAACTGTAAGCTCATTTTTTTATATGACCCTACAATTCATTTTTGTAATTTTAACCAAATAATTGCTATAAGTACTATTATTTTAGGAAGATGGGCAGGTATATATATATATATATATATATATATATATATATATATATATATATATATATATATGTGTGTGTGTGTGTGTGTGTGTGTGTGTGTGTGTGTGTGTGTGTGTGTGTGTGTGTGTGTGTGTGTGTGTGTGTGTATCAAGTTCTGTTGGTGGGGCCCCTAAAAGTTTCCTTAAATGACTTTTATTTATATGCCATATGTCAACCGGTTTTCATTTCAACCGGATGTAGTACCATACTACATATATATGTAAAATACATATTTTAATGATTGTCACAAACGTCGTGCGTGTCACATATGCACCGTAATATAAAGGATTGTGTTGGAATATATTGCTGTCCAAAATGTACGTTGCATCATATTTCAATCAAATCATTATTTGCACTTTTAAATATTCACATCTCAGACTTCATATTAGTTTCTTGGGTTTTGTCGATTTTCAATATATTCTTTATCAGAAGTTTAGAAGTGTTTAGTTCCAAACAGTGAAGAGATTTGTTGAATACACGAAGCGTTCGGACTCACTGGAAAGTAACAAGATTTAACCGTCAGTAGCCTGTGAAGTCCAGTCCAGCGGGACGATGAGGACAGCCGAGCGGGAAGTGCTCGCGCGGGACGCGTCAGGGACTGACTGAGGGCGCCTGGCTGCTGGCGCTACATGGGTCGTTGTCCTGCTGCTGCTGCTGCTGCTGGCTCTGCTGTTGCCGCTCCTGCTGTCTCTCCTGCTATCCCTGGCGGTGCTGCTGCTGCTGGCTCTGCTTCAACCACTAGTGTCACCGGTGTTGGTGACTGAGTTTACAGTTCTCGTGTATCACCCATCACGCTCGCCGTTCCTATGTAAGGAGTGAAATATCTGGACGGAGTCAAGTCGTATTTATAATAGTTCACGTCCAAGGAAACGCGGGAACATTTCTCCTCTTGACATTGTGCTCGGCTCTCTGAATGGCCTCAACTCTTGACCGAAGCTGTGGAAGGCAGCTGCAAGAGCTTCCGTGGTCACCATGGAACTCGTCCAGATTTTAGATTATGTTTGTACTCCCATGTACAACATTTTAGCACTCCCATGATTTTCATCTTTGAGTATATGAAAAAAAAAGAGATAAGAACAGACCACTTTTTTGTTATCTTGCGTAGGCTTACATTTATTTTTAATTGACCTGTGCATCATATAAATATATTTTGATAATGTCCTGTAATACATGGTCCACAGCTCAATTATCTGCTAGGAAATAAGATGAGGTTAGACAGTTATGATCGCCGTCTAGATGACAGTTCTTTCCAGCCTCAAGCATCATTTTTACCCACCTTCAAAGATCGTAGACGGCCCAAGGTGTAATTTAAGTTAAAAAGGCACGAGTCATACACAATCTTGCGTGATATGTGGCTGTAAATGGGTAAATTGTGGCAGATTGCGAAACAAAATGGCGCCCGGGGACACATCCGTGGTTTGGTGGAGAGTCGCAACACGTGCCTCAAGTTCATATATCGTTAGAGATGACTGGCGGGAGCGCAGGTGCTCAGCCGATCAGTGACGAGCTTTCTGCGACGTATAGGGGCTATTCATGCCCGTGCCACCTCTTGGGTGGCTTAATCTTCATCATCATCTTCTTTGACTTCATCGTCGGGCACCGAGCCCGCCCCAGGGAGCGGAGCCCAGCTCACTGTTCGGTTAGACTTCAGACGAGGAGGCTGTGACCTTGGGCGCTCTCGCAAGGACCGGCAGATTTGGATCTTAAGTGGTGAGTTGAGCCTAGGAGAGAGGCAACAGGACTCTGATCGTATTGAGGCGCCAAGGGGACCTTTCTGGATAAGGTCGTACGAGTATCGACTACGAAGGCACCTGTTGAGAGTAGAAGAGACTCGTTAGCTTACCAGATTCAGTGGAGGAAGCTGCAAGAACCTTCATTTGGATCTTTGTGGGTCAACGCGAATGGACTGACTGTCGAAGCCTAGTGACAATCCCGACCAGTGAGCGTCGGACGTGATAACGACTTTTGCGTGTGAATCCATAAGGAATAGCCGCTATTGATGACACAACCGAAGTCATAGTATGCAAGTGCTCCTTCTAATTTTGCCTGTGAAGAGGCAAGTGGAGGGTTGACTGTGACCCTGGAAAGGCAGTGCGTTATTTAACTGTGCCAACGAAGAGGCTGTGAACAATCGTGCATCTATGTTAAACAATTCTATAGTAACCAGTGAGGTAAGTGTGTGGCAGAAATAAACATTTCTGGTTACCCTATAAAGACTATGAATCTAGCGGACAGACTGTGACGGCGCCCTGTATCGAAACTGACCCAGCCAGTGAAGTCGACCATCGCAAATATCTTCTTCCATGGCATTGAATCAGTGCACTGGGCACTGACATACGGTTGCCGGGGAAAATGGTACACCACGCGGAGCGATGAGAGCCAAGGAAGGTACAGTGCTGACACCAGTGGTGACACCCTGGTGTCCCCCGGTGGGTCGATAGGATCGGCCCACCGTCTGTGTTACCCAAGAAGGGAAGAGGATAGGTGTGAGCCAGGTAGCAGCCAAGGATGCGATGATGGAACTTCAATGAGCTGGAGACACATGGGAGCTACAAACCACTGGAGATATCATTTCCTATCTAAGTAATCTGCCCTCCGCTTCCCTCTTGTTGAATAGGCGTTCCTGAGAGAACCTCAGGAAGCGACCGTTGACTGCCCACGTGATTGAGGCTATCCAAGACAATTACTTACTTATATACGTAGTTCTTTTGTTAGTAAATATCCTTTTAGTTTTAAACTCTGTGTTTACATGTACCTTCATTACAATTATGCCACGTCGTTTATATGTGAAAGCCTGACAGTAGGGTACCAACCACTTGTGTTCAAGAATAGAGATTTAATGAAATCGGAGAACGTAGCCTCATGTTTCAAGAGGACTAGAGCGGAGAAATCGAAGTCAATTCTTCCGCTCTGGTCGCAGGAGAATCACAATGATTACAATAGTTGGATAATCAGGTGTCTGAGATAGACACCTGCCTCTCTCTGGGGACGCAACGGGACCTTGTGAGTTCCCAGAGGTGCTGCGAGGTCCCTGTGTTGGGGCCTGGTGTACACAGGGGTTATTAAGCACCGACTTCATCACGAGGGAAAGTGAGTACAGAGGCGACAGTAGAGAAAGCGGCGACGGAGTGTCACCGGTGGAGCTCCACGAGGCTCTGTCTATTGTCTTGCCCGTGACAAGACATATAAGTACCGACTCCAGACAGGTAAACATTAGGACGGATCCTGGCAATACGTCTTCAGCTGTTAACGCGAAGCTCTCCCACTTGTTCCCTGTCACTGTGCATTAAGCAAATAATTGGGGGTGCCTATGAGCGTGTATACATACACATGTACATACATACACACACACACACACACAAACCACATACATACCTGCCGCTATATACACACACACACACACACAAACCTGTCTCCTGAAGCTCACATAAAAATAATTACGTCTGCGGCATATACGAGGCTGACTAACATCAGAACAGCATTCAGGAACCTGTGTAAGGAATCATTCAGAATCTGGTATACCACATACGTAAGACCAATCCTGGAGTATGCGGCCCCAACATGGAGGCCGTACCTTGTAAAGCACAAGACGAAGCTGGAAAAAGTTCAGAGGTATGCCCTAGACTTGTCCCAGAATTAAGAGGCATGAGTTACGAGGAAAAGTTGCGGGAAATGCACCTTACGACACTGGAAGACAGAAGAGCTAAGGGAGACATGATCACTACCTACAAAATCCTCAAGGGAATTGACAGGGTAGATAAGGATAAACTATTCAACACTGGTGGTACGCGAAAAAAGGGGACACAGGTGGAGCTAAGTACCCAAATGAGCCACTGGGACGTTAGAAAGAACTTTTTCAGTGTCAGAGTAGTTAACAGGTGGAATGCATTAGGCAGCGATGTGGTGGCGGCTGACTCCATACACAGTTTCAAATGTAGATATGATAGAGCCCAGTAGGCTTAGGAATCTGTCCACCAGTTGACCGACAATTGAGAAGCGGGACCAAAGAGCCGAAGCTCAACCCCCACAAGCACAAATAGGTGAGTACCAATAGATGAGTACACATATATACATACGTTCATATATATATATATATATATATATATATATATATATATATATATATATATATATATATATATATAATATTAACTTTATTATAAGACCTTTGTTCGTGTGTCTAAACATGCTCAGTTATGGTTATTAGAGCGTCCAATTGTTTCTGTAATAGATAGTCTATTCAAATATTACAATTATGCTGAACTAGTGAGAGTAGGGTACATAACGGGGCAATATACACTGAACTCCAACTACCAAACATACCGGTATATAGAAAGTTTGATTTGCAGCTTAACGCTATTGTGGGAAAACAGTTTGATAGACAATAGTGAATGGGACGCCGTTGTGAGGCTTCGGGAGATTACGTAAAAAGTGATTTGTACAACAGTTATTGTATTTTACGACTCGGGGGAACTAGTTGGTTCGTGGAGTGTAATTCTAGTGTCCGCTCCGGGCGTTGGTGAAGTGTGGGCCGTGTTCTTCTACAGACACACTCTCTAATTTAATTTAATTAATCAGTTTTCCTGAATTAATATATTTTCTCTAATTTTTTTCTTATGAAATGATAAAGCTACCCATTTCATTATATATGAGGAAATTTTTTTTTTATTGGAGTTAAAATTAACGTAGATATATGACCGAACCTAACCAACCCTACCTAACCTAACCTAACCTATCTTTATAGGTTAGGTTAGGTTAGGTGGCCGAAAAAGTTAGGTTAGGTAGGGTTGGTTAGGTTCGGTCATATATCTACGTTAATTTTAACTCCAATAAAAAAAAATTGACCTCATACATAATGAAATGGGTAGCTTTATCATTTCATAAGAAAAAAATTAGAGAAAATATATTAATTCAGGAAAACTTGGCTTATTAGGCAAATCGGGCCTTGCATAGTAGGCCGAGAAGTGCATTCTGGCTACTAGGTACGACATATATATATATATATATATATATATATATATATATATATATATATATATATATATATATATATATATATATATATATATATATATATATATATAAATATATATATATATAAAAATATATATACACACATATATATGAATGATATTTTCACGTGTTTTTTTTCCACCGATAAATTTATGCCATGATAATCCAGCGAGAGTAATTTCAACACGTATGAATAAAACAAGCCTGGATTTGATGTATTACCTATTAAAACTGCTATTTCTATTACCATCAGCCCTAACAAAACCAATTTTATTTTGCGCACAGGGATTCAGAAAACACAATTAAACAGAGCCCAAAACAAAAGGCCGGGTACTTTCTGCGCATCAAATGTTGATTTATTATCGCTGTTCAGCTAATTCTACCAATTATTTACGAAGCCGAATATTTGGATTTCGAAATCGGATCAAATCTTGCCACAAAATATTTTGTTGGTTGATGACTAAGGTTCGGATGGGTCTGTGTGGATGGGGGTTGTGTGGATGGGGGTTGTGTGGATGGGCTTGTGTGGATGGGCCTGTGTGGATGGGCCTGTGTGGATGGGCCTGTGTGGATGGGGGTTGTGTGGATAGACCTGTGTTATCCTCTCGTGACCTCCAATAAAGATATCCACAATACCTTTGCTAGTATCAGCATTGTCAGTGTCATATATGATTCAGTATCAACATGACCAGCGACACATGACTGAGTCAACATGACCAGCGACACATGACTGAGTCAACATGACCAGCGACACATGACTGAGTCAACATGACCAGCGACACATGACTGAGTCAACATGACCAGCGACACATGACTGAGTCAACATGACCACGAATCACCCCCCCCACCGCAACTAACCCCTTCAGCGCGAGAAGCGTGAGACACCAACGCAGCACTAACGAGACACTCCACATTCTAAACACCGTCCTCACAGTCACGCGGGAAGACAAGATCACCACCAACTGCGTGACGTAAATATACGTCTAAAGCCCATGCAGCGCCTCGGCCCCCCCCCCCCCCGGGCAGGAGTGGGTCTGTGCGGTTACCGCTCCGCTGAGCAGACGTGAGGCGGCTGAATACAGCTGCCCCCTGGTGTAAGGGGAGGGGGGCGCCGCACCCCACCCCCTGTCTCCTTCTCTGGGGGCGTGTAATGGGGGTTAAGAGTGTCCACCTCAACCGCAAAGATTCTTAACGACTGTCGCTGTGTATTACATGTGTATGTTTATGTGTATTTTTCTTGTATGTTTTAGTGTGTAGTTTTTAGTATGTGTATACTAGAAGAGGAGTTTCCGGTAGTGTCGGAAGAGAGAGAGAGAGAGAGAGAGAGAGAGAGAGAGAGAGAGAGAGAGAGAGAGAGAGAGAGAGAGAGAGAGAGAGAGAGAGAGAGAGAGAGAGAGAGACAGAGTGAGAGAGAGAGAGGAGGGGGAGGGGTAGAGGAGAAAGGAGATGTTCGGAAGAAGGAAAGGGGGGGAGGGGAGAAAGGAGATGTTCGGAAGAAGGAAAGGGGGGGAGGGGAGAAAGGAGGAGAGAGAGGGAGTTGGGGGAGAAGGTAAGACAGGAGAATAGGTGGAAGAGAGTTGAAAGAGTGGCAAAGGAGAGAAGAGAGAGGATAAAGACCAGCGTGTAGCCTGCTTCCTCCTCTAGAGAATATGTGTGTGTGTGTGTACTCACCTAATTCACCTAATTGTGCTTGCGGGGGTTGAGCTTTGGCTCTTTGGTCCCGCCTCTCAACTGTCAATCAACTGGTGTACACGTTCCTGAGCCTACTGGGCTCTGTCATATCTACATTTGAAACTGTGTATGGAGTCAGCCTCCATCACATCACTTCCTAGTGCGTTCCATTTATTAACTACTCTGACACTGAACAAATTTTTTCTGTCTCTGTGGCTCATCTGGGTACTAAGTTTCCACCTGTGTCCCCTTGTGTATGTGTGTGTGTGTGTGTGTGTGTGTGTGTGTGTGTGTGTGTGTGTGTGTGTGTGTGTGTGTGTGTGTGTGTGTGTGTGTGTGTGTGTGGGTGCACCCCCCCCCCCTCCAGATACAACTCCCACAACCACTACCTGTGAGCTACATGAACCAGTCACTCCCAGCCAAAGATATACACAACTACCTGAGCTATATCATTAACAAAAATCATGATACGGCTAAACTGAAAATATAATACACTTCAAAAAGAAAAACACCCTCAAGTGTATAACTTCATTTTGGCAAAAAAAAAAAAAAATAAAAATGTCTTTAAACCCCTCAGAAAAACTAACAATATATTCATATTTTCGTGTTGCACAGGAGATTGATGTAAGGAATATTCACTCTGTTGATCATGCAAATCAGCAACACAACTTACTTTGCATCTACAAATTGGAGGTCCGGGAGACCACCTCCAAGAGATCACTTTCATGACTTCGCAATCACACTTCCCCCAGACATATACTGGCGGAAAATACCAAGTAAACATAATACAAACCACTAAGTGCATACATTACTCATCCTCACCATCCAACTAACAAACACTTATCCTATAACTCTTTTTTTTTTACTGTAGAACTAAGTTTTGGCCTATATTTACAACCTTGCCCGTTCTACCAGCATTGGCTTAAGAATATCACTTGAAAGTTGAAACGTATTGCAAATAAGTACTACAAACTGCCTCACCATCCCATCACTTTACTTCACATTAACAATAAACTAACTCATGATCGTACAAAGAGTTCTGGGGGATCGATCCCGGGGCCTTAGGGGCCACACGTCTGTCCACCAAGCCAACCAGCCAGCAGGGAGAGAGAGAGAGAGAGAGGTCCCCACGAAGGTCCCAGTAAGAAGAAGACATAGGATGCTGGGACCGTCGTGGAGTCCTGATATATATATACATTATACATTATATATATATATATATGTCGTACCTAGTAGCCAGAACTCACTTCTCAGCCTACTATTCAAGGCCCGATTTGCCTAATAAGCCAAGTTTTCCTGAATTAATATATTTACTATAATTTTTTTCTTATGAAATGATAAAGCAACCCTTTTCTCTATGTATGAGGTCAATTTTTTTTTATTGGAGTTAAAATTAACGTAGATATATGACCAAACCTAACCAACCCTACCTAACCTAACCTAACCTATATTTATAGGTAAGGTTAGGTTAGGTAGCCAAAAAAAGCAAGGTTAGGTTAGGTTAGGTAGGTTAGGTAGACGAAAAAACATTAATTCATGAAAACTTGGCTTATTAGGCAAATCGGGCCTTGAATAGTAGGCTGAGAAGTGCGTTCTGGCTATTAGGTACGACATATATATATATATATATATATATATATATATATATATATATATACATATATATATATATATATATATATATATATATATATATATATATATATATATATATATATATATATATATTTCCCCATTATTTCCCTAACACACTCCCACCAGCCACCTGCATGACAAACACACACTCCCACCAGCCACCTGCATGACAAACACACACTCCCACCAGCCACCTGCATGACAAACACACACTCCCACCAGCCACCTGCATGACAAACACACACTCCCACCAGCCACCTGCATGACAAACACACACTCCCACCAGCCACCTGCATGACAAACACACACTCCCACCAGCCACCTGCATGACAAACACACACTCCTACCAGCCACCTGCATGACAAACACACACTCCCACCAGCCACCTGCATGACAAACACTCCACCTATACCCACTCCACACCGCCCATAAACACCGACACAATGTCATCGGCCACCTGTCGACCGGAGCAGACACCTCGCTGTGTTTTACCTTCGCTCCGGCAATTCATGGGTCGCCCCCGGTGACCCGGCGAGCGGGACATTTACGAGCGCGTTCGCTCTTCGCGGGGGCGAGTCGCTTGAGTTCGCGTGTCCTGTCATTGTAAACTTTCCCTTCAGCTCTTTTATGGGCTAGTCGGTAAAAACAAGTAATGCACCTTTGTGAAGGGCGCATTTTGCTTGGGTGAAGTTCGAGTCACGGAGTCTATACTTGAGGGGGACAATACTTAGCTGACGATCGACCTTGTAGGTATGTTTTGGTGAGTACAACCAGGTAAGTATGCATGTACACGCACGCACACACACACACACACACACACACACACACACACACACACACACACACACACACACACACACACACACACACACATAGGTGGGCCGGTGGCTGAGTGGACAACACGCTGGACTCATAATCCTGTGGTCCGGGGGTCGATTCCCGGCGCCGGCGAAACACAATGGTCAGAGTTTCCTTCACCCTGATGCACCTGTTACCTAGCAGTAAATAGGTACCTGGGAGTTAGACAGCTGTTACGGGCTGCTTCCTGGGTGTGTGTGTGGGGGGCGGGGAGGGGGGAAATAGTAGTAAGTAACAGTTGATTGAGAGTTGAGAGGCGGGCCGAAAGAGCAGAGCTCAACCCCCGCAAGCACAACTAGGTGAGTACGCACACGTTCAGGTAGCATTTAGAACCTTTGATAAAGATAACGTTAGAATACCGTACACAACCTTTACACGACCTCCCTTCCCCCCCCCCCTCAAGTGTCCAACTCTGGTCTGGGGTCCGTATATCTGTTGAAGGACAAAATGTAACTAGAGCGAGTCCAGATAAATGTAACAAAACTGGTTCCATGGCAGAAAGGAACGAAACTACAGGGAGCGACTGAGAGAACTCTCTCTTATCACGTTTGAGGAATTAGAGGGATTAAAATGGCTGACAAAGACAAAGTGTTGGCAAAGGGATTGAGGTCACACATGAGGCTTAACTCCCTTCGGGTTACCTTGAAGATACCTTGTGGTTA
>NC_091154.1:38657026-38797026 GCF_040958095.1 Procambarus clarkii | reverse complement strand
CGAAGACATAAAATCCGAACCTCTCTAATAAGCTCTAGGGGGACGTAATGAAGAACATTTTCTACGTCAAGGAAGAACAAAAATAGGGGAAACTGAACTAACCAGAGAGAGGAATATCGGGGCTATACGTCCCTCGTTGGTCCAAAGAAAACGGTTACCTTGATGGAAGGTAACTGGAAGATGGTCCAAAGAAAACGGGAGTCGCAGATCCCAATTATGGCAGACGGACTTGCAAACTGTCCTTCTAACCTTGCAACCACAGCAAGGTGAGAGGACACACACACACACACCTGATGCCTCTGTTCCCCCTCCTAGCAGTAAACAGTGGCCCAGGGAGTTAAACAGCCATTGTGGCCTGTATCCTGGTAATGTCTGTGTGTGAAAGTGAGGAAAATATACGTAAGAAGATACAGAAAAATAGGTCAAGAGTCAGCACAACCCCCCCACCACACCGCAAGCACAATTGGGTGAGTACACAGCCGCAAACTCACAAACACACACACGCACACGCACACGCAAGTAATCTTGGGGAAAAAGATTACGAGCATGGTCAATAAAGCTGTAGGGAGGGGACATGATGAGAGCGTGATAACCGAGATGCGATATAACGACAGGGGAGATGAGAGGGGGAGCGAGAGAGAGAGAGAGAGAGAGAGAGAGAGAGAGAGAGAGAGAGAGAGAGAGAGAGAGAGAGAGAGAGAGAGAGAGAGAGAGAGAGAGAGAGAGAGAGAGAGAGAGAGAGAGAGAGAGAGAGAGAGAGAGAGAGAGAGAGAGAGAGAGAGAGAGAGAGAGAGAGAGAGAGAGAGAGAGAGAGAGAGAGAGAGAGAGAGAGAGAGAGAGAGAGAGAACGTGAAGTATGAGATGACCCTGCTAATTAGAAGGCATACACATAAACTGCATGAAGAGCCTAAAAGAGACAGAAAAGAGGAATTAAAAGAAAGGCTTAAAAAAAGGGACCAGTGGAGAAAAAGAGTGTAGCTAAGAGTAGAAGATACGAAGAGGCGGAAGAGGAGAGGTGAAAAGGAGATGTGAAGGAGAAGAGAGAAGAAGAGAGAAAATGGAATAAAATAAAGGCCGGGGGAACGGTGAATGTGAAGGAGGGAAGAATAACATATTGGTATTGGCCAGGGAGGAAGAGAGCGAGGGGAGAGGGAGGATGAGGAGTGATGGAGGTGTGAGGGAAGATGAGGGGTGAGGGAAGATGAGGGAGGAAGGGAAGAGGAAGGAGGGGGGGAGGGGTGAGGGGTAGGAATGAGGGTGGACTTGGAGGGGGTGGAGTGAGAAGTTAAAAAAAAATAAGTTTTGGAGGTGAGAGAGAGGAAGGGAGATGCTTGGAGGGAAGGCACTGGAAAAGATGATGCTGGAAAGGAAAAATAATGAAAGGAGGTCCACTGGAGAAACAAAAAATGCGGAGAAGATGCTTGAAGTAGAGGTACTGATGAAGTAAAAGTAAAGCATCTTCCAGAAATGAAGATGCTGGAACATGCGGTTGTGCTAACCTAGGCGTTGAAAGACTAAGATGCTGAATGGGAGATGCTGGATATGAAATTCTTGAAAGGGAAAGTTCTTGTTAGAAATGTATTAAGATACTTGAAGGAAATACGCAGGAAAGAAAGATACTTTTCAAGAAGGTATCTGAGAAGAAGATGCTGGTATATTGGAAATAAGGAATGCAAAAATTGGAAAAATTCTTGAAGGGAATACGTTAAATGGGAAGATGCTAGAAGGGAAGAGTCTAAGTGGGAAGATGGAATCAGATGCTAAATGGGATGAAGTTGTTAGGGATTATGCTGGAAGATGCAGAAAGAGCTCATGCTGGAAGTGAACATTTTTAAAGGCAAGATGCTGGAAATTAGGATCCTGGAAGAAAAGTATAAGAAAGGATGATTATGAGGAAAGATATATGATGGGAAGAAGCTGGAAGGGATAACGATGGAATGGAAGGACGTGGAAGGAATAAAAGTTAAGATGGAAGTTTAGAGTTTAGAAAGAATAGTAATGGAATAAGACGTATGCACTATTGTAAAGAAAATGTGTTAGAAAAAGATGATGTTTAAAAACCACAGGCTGGAAAGGTGTTGGGAAAATTAGGGTACTGGGAAGGAAGGATACAGGGAGGGTAGGGTCCTGGGAAGGTAGGGTCCTGGGAAGGTAGGGTCCTGGGAAGGTAGGGTCCTGGGAAGGTAGGGTCCTGGGAAGGTAGGGTTCTGGGAAGGTAGGGTCCTGGGAAGGTAGGGTCCTGGGAAGGTAGGGTTCTGGGAAGGTAAGGTCCTGGGAAGGTAAGGTCCTGGGAAGGTAGGGTCCTGGGAAGGTAGGGTCCTGAGAAGGTAGGGTCCTGGGAAGGTAGGGTCCTGGGAAGGTAGGGTTCTGGGAAGGTAGGGTCCTGGGAAGGTAGGGTTCTGGGAAGGTAGGGTTCTGGGAAGGTAGGGTTCTGGGAAGGTAGGGTCCTGGGAAGGTAGGGTCCTGGGAAGGTAAGGTCCTGGGAAGGTAGGGTCCTGGGAAGGTAGGGTTCTGGGAAGGTAGGGTCCTGGGAAGGTAGGGTCCTGGGAAGGTAGGGTCCTGGGAAGGTAGGGTCCTGGGAAGGTAAGGTCCTGGGAAGGTAGGGTCCTGGGAAGGTAGGGTTCTGGGAAGGTAGGGTCCTGGGAAGGTAGGGTCCTGGGAAGGTAGGGTCCTGGGAAGGTAGGGTCCTGGGAAGGTAAGGTCCTGGGAAGGTAGGGTCCTGGGAAGGTAAGGTCCTGGGAAGGTAGGGTCCTGGGAAGGTAGGGTTCTGGGAAGGTAGGGTCCTGGGAAGGTAGGGTCCTGGGAAGGTAGGGTCCTGGGAAGGTAGGGTCCTGGGAAGGTAGGGTCCTGGGAAGGTAGGGTCCTGGGAAGGTAAGGTCCTGGGAAGGTAGGGTCCTGGGAAGGTAGGGTCCTGGGAAGGTAGGGTCCTGGGAAGGTAAGGTCCTGGGAAGGTAGGGTCCTGGAAAGGTAGGGTCCTGGGAAGGTAGGGTCCTGGGAAGGTAAGGTCCTGGGAAGGTAGGGTCCTGGGAAGGTAGGGTCCTGGGAAGGTAGGGTTCTGGGAAGGTGTTGGAAAGATTGGGTCTGGGAAACAGAAGATGCTGAGAAATTATATACAGACATCAAAATCACGAAGAAAACATACATTTCTCTCATTATTATATTCCGGAACGTGTTTCAATCTGATCTTTACACATATGATATACGGCTCATTTGGGCAGAAGCAATATACTATACGTTGACCATCTTGTCCACGTTGCTTTTAACGATGCAACCCAAGAACGTATCATTATGGAAGCTCTTTAATCATTTCCATGGCTCAGAAATTTGTTATAGAATTCTTGCCTCTCTGGCAAATGGCTTCTTAAGGCCGAGGTCACTCTAGGTGCGTTAGGTCACCAAGCGTGTGTGTGTGTGTGTGTGTGTGTGTGTGTGTGTGTGTGTGTGTGTGTGTGTGTGTGTGTGTGTGTGTGTGTGTGTGTGTTGGGAGATCCGGACCAGCGTGTGTCTCTCATCTATTAATGTCGCCTTAATGAGCACTACTTGCTCATTCCCGTGGATATGTTTATGCAGACATACGAGCCTAAATGATCCCCATTCCGATGCATTATCCACGTTTGCTAGCCCTCTTAATGTTAAAGACAAACGAGTCTAGTGTATTCATTTATGAACAATATATTTGCATTGTTCAGGAGATGAATTAATTGCGTGCTGTAACACTACCTGAAATTGGTGGACCAATTTACTTGCATTAGAGTGATTTAATGCGTATGTGTACCGAATAAGGAACCCATTATTGCTTAATAATTGATTAATGCAAAGAAGTTGGAACAATGTTAATTTCTGTAACTTAATGAGCTGAGTAGTACAGCATGCGAGGGAGCTGTGACTGGTATTATTGGTAGGTCAGGTGAGGTCAAGTGTTCCAGACGGCGTATATGACTGACTAATTTGTTAAATTAGTAAATTAGTTGAGGCAGTCACCAGTCACAGCTTGACAAACTTATATTACAGTCACCAGTCATATCCTCACCAACATTCTAATATTACAGTCAGGCACCAGTCATATCCTCACCAACATTCTAATATTACAGTCACCAGTCATATCCTCACCAACAGTCTAATATTACAGTCAGGTATCAGTCATATCCTCACCAAAAGTCTAATATTACAGTCAGGCACCAGTCATATCCTCACCAAAAGTCTAATATTACAGTCAGGCACCAGTCATATCCTCACCAAAAGTCTAATATTACAGTCAGGCACCAGTCATATCCTCACCAAAAGTCTAATATTACATTGAGGCACCAGTCATATCCTTATCAACATTCTAATATTACAGTGAGGCACCAGTCATATCCTCACCAACAGTCTAATATTACAGTCACCAGTCATATCAGAACACACACAAATGCCACAGTCAGGAGCTAAACAATGTATTATTCCTGGAAGCAACAACCGGTTTTCCATTTGCTCTATTTCTTGCGATTCCTTTCCGATATCATTTGCATAGATATTGCACTCAGACGTTGTATTAAGGAAATGCATTTATACATGTTTTAGAAATAGATGTTCATCTTTGACTGCCTCTTCAAAAGGTGTTCAAAATATCTCGCGTTCTAATAAAACGGATTGTATTGGTATTATTAAGATCAATCACAAAGAAATCACAATTTCGTGATATATCATTGAGAATTATTTTGAGGCAATAGAGTGACTCGTACCCGCGTTCTGGTGAGAGAGAGAGAGAGAGAGAGAGAGAGAGAGAGAGAGAGAGAGAGAGAGAGAGAGAGAGAGAGAGAGAGAGAGAGAGAGAGAGAGAGAGAGAGACTAAAGCGAGGGGAGGCACATCTCCCAGAGGGAAGCTGGTGAGTGTGGTTGTAAGAGGGGGAAGGCTACACCCGCATTAATACCACACACACCACTATTCATTCCCCCTCACAGTACGGCTAACTACCGGTCCCGATAAATTCAAAGGTAGCTGAACACTTCAGGCGGCAAATAAGCACCAGTCGAGCTTTATGACCCAATATTCAGATCATGGACACTGGGAGCAGTGTTCCAAACGAGGCCCAAGTATCCTAACTGGTGCACAGTTCACCGTAGCTGTGTGGGGAATTAGCCCCAAGCAAGCATTGAGGTTAAGGGGCCCAACACCTAATTAAGGTCAAGAGTGTTGGGGATCTAGCATAACACCTGGTCCACTTATGATATGGATTGCACATGCTATTGTGCGCATGCAAAATAAAAACACAGATTTTTTTTGCTAACATGTCTACCTGCCTACCTTTCGCTACCATGCCTGCCTAACATGCCCGGGCGCTGGTGGCTGAGTGGACAGCATACTGGATACGTAGTCCTGTGGATCTGGACTCTATTCCCGACACCGATGGGAAACTATGGGCAGAGTTTCTTTCACCATGATGACCTGTTACCTAGCAGTAAATAGGTACCTGGGAGTTAGACAACTGTTACGGGATGCTTCCTGTACTAACCTATTTGTGCTTGCAGGGGTTGAGCTCTGGCTCTTTGGACCCGCCTCTCAACTCTCAATCATCTGGTGTACAGGTTCTTGAGCCTATTGGGATCTATCATATCTACACTTGAAACTATGTATGGAGTCAGCCTCCACCACATCATTTCCTAATGCATTCCATTTGTCAACTACTCTGACACTAAAAAAAAAAAGTTCTTTCTAATATCTCTGTGGCTCATTTGGGCACTCAGTTTCCACCTGTGTCTCCTAGTGCGTGTGCCCCTTGTGTTAAATAGTCTGTATTTATCTACCCTATCAATTCCTGTGAGAATCTTGTACGTGGCGATCATGTCCCCCCCAAACTTTCCTGTCTTCCAGCGACGAGAGGTTTAATTCCCGTAGTCTTTCCTCGTAGCTCATACCCCTCAGCTCGGGTAATAGTCTGGTGGCAAACCTTTGAATCTTTTCCAGTTTAGTCTTATGCTTGACTAGATATGGACTCCATGCTGGAGCTGCATACTCCAGGATTGGTCTGACATAGGTGGTATACAAAGTTCTGAAAGATTCCTTACACAAGTTTCTAAAGGTCGTTCTTATGTTGGCCAACCTGGCATATGCTGCTGATGTTATCCACTTGATATGAGCTTCAGGGGACAGGTCTGGCGTGATATTAACTCCCAAGTCTTTCTCTCTCTCTGATTCTTGAAAAATTTCATCCTCTAAATGATACCTTGTATCTGGCCTCCTGCTCCCTACACCTTTCTTCATTACATTACATTTGTTGGGTTAAACTCTAACAACCACTTGATAGACCATTTCTCCAGCTTGTCTAGGTCTTCTTGAAGCATCAAGCAGTCCTCCTCTGTCTTAATCCTTCTCATAATCAAGCATAGCTGGTTCATCCTCTCCTCTCATTCTTGTCGGTCCCTTGATGTGTTGGCTTAGAAGATTTCTAGTTGCTACGCCCAGCAGCTTAGCTCTCCATGTGTCCGGTCCTCCATGTGGGTCTCCGTTCTCCCAATCTATCTTCCAGAGGTTGAAGTCTCCCATGAATGTCTAGATCCATTCCTGCTAGCGAGATAAGCTGTTCTCTCTATTATGTTAATGGTGGCCATGTTGTTTCTATCATAGTCCTGTCTGGGTCTTCTATCATTTGGTGGCGGGTTATATATGACTGCGACTATAATTTTTTGTCCTCCAGTTGCTATGGCACCTGTAATGTAGTCACTGAAACCTTCACAGCACTGAATAATAATCTCTTCAAAATCCCAGCGTTTTCTTACCAGCAGAGCTACACCACCACCGTCAGTTGATTGACGGTTGATAGGCGGGACTAAAGAGCTAAAGCTCAACCCCCCGCAAGGTAAACTAGGTGAGTACAACTAGGTGCGTGTGAGTGCAGACACCTTCACTATACAACACATTACCAACAGTGAGGCTGAGCCTCCTGGAGACCAGCTCCTCACTTAGCAACAGTCAAACTTCGGCTTCTGTGGGAGTGGCTACTTGAAGGGACCTAACTTGTACAGACGCACGTACGTGTGTGTGTGTGTGTGTGTGTGTGTGTGTGTGTGTGTGTGTGTGTGTGTGTGTGTGTGTGTGTGTGTGTGTGTGTGTGTGTGTGTGTGTGTGTGTGTGTGTGTGTGTGTGTGTGTGTGTGTGTGTGTGTGTGTATGTGTGTGTGTGTGTGTGTGTGTGTGTGGTGGGACACTCGTGGTGTCCCGTCTTCCCAAAACTCTTTGTCAAATAACGCTTTAAGCTGTACTCACCTAGTTGTACTCACTAAGTTGTTCTTGCGGGGTTTGAGCTTCGGCTTTTTGGTCCCGCCTCTCAACCGTTAATCTACTGGTGTACAGATTCAAGAGCTTTTCGAGCTTTATCATATCTACATTTGAAACTGTATGGAGTCAGCCTCCACCACATCACTGCCTAATGCATTCCATTTACTCACTATGACACTGAAAAAATTATTTTTAATGTTTCTGTGGCTCATTTGGGTACCCAGCTTCCACTTGAGTCCCTTTGTGCGTGTTCCTCCCGTAGCAAATAATCCCTCCTTGTCTACCCTGTCAATTCCTTTGAGAATTTTGTATGTGATGATCATGTCTCCCCGAGCTTTCCTGTCTTCCAGCGACGTGAGGTGCATTTCACGCAGCCTTTCCTCCTAACTCATGCCTCTTAGTTCTGGGACTATCCTAGTGGCATACCTCTGAACTTTTTCCAGCTTCGTCATGTGCTTGACAAGGTACGGGCTCCACACTGTGTGTAATTACCTAATTGTAATTACCTAACTGTAGTTACAGAATTAGAGCTACGCTCTTTGTGTCCCGTCTTCCCAGTACTCTTTGTCATATAACTCTTTGAAATTACTGACGGTCTTGGCCTCCACCACCTTCTCACCTAACTTGTTCCAACCGTTGAGCACTCTGTTTGCGAAAGTGAATTTTCTTATATTTCTTCAGCAGTTTTTTTTTAGTTTAAATCCATGACCTTTTGTTCTTGAAGTTCCAGGTCTCAGGAATTCTTCCCTATCAATTTGATCGATTCCCGTTACTATTTTGTATGCAGTGATCATATTGCCCATTTTTCTTCTATCATCTAATGTTGGTATATTTAATGCCTCTAACCTTTCCTCGTAGCTCTAGTCCTTCAGTTCTGGGAGAAATAAAGATCGTACGATGGGATTGAACTTGCATCTCTGAAGTCTCAAGACACACGTACTACCGACTTAACCATGATGAGCTCTCAATGAGCACACACCATGAGGTATGTGAGCGTGTGTGTGTGTGTGTGTGTGTGTGTGTGTGTGTGTGTGTGTGTGTGTGTGTGTGTGTGTGTGTGTGTGTGTGTGTGTGTGAGTGTGTGTGTGTGTCTGTGTGTGTGTGTGTGTGTGTGTGTGTGTGTGTGTGTGTGTGTGAGTGTGTGTGTGTGTGTGTGTGTGTGTGTGTGTGTGTGTGTGTGTGTGTGTGTAAGTGTGTGTGTGTGTGTGTGTGTGTGTGTGTGTGTGTGTGTGTGCGTGCGTGTGTGTGTGTCTGTGTATTCGCACGCGTGTGCGTGCGTTTATTTGATTCCAGGCAATAATTTAACAAATAAAGGCGTCAGCTCACATTTTATGATAACGTTATACAAACTTCCAAAGCAAAAAGCTTCACAGATAATAACCTGTAATTGGACTACAAAAACATTTAATCATATTCAACAACTTTTTTTAAATAATCGACTATTTTACCACCATTTATTTTCCCCTTATGGTGAACCACTTTAATAATAACAATGACGGACCCCGGCCAGTCCCTCAAATCGATTCTAAGAAGTTTTATATTTTAACAGCTGGAAAAGTAGTGGAAAAGTCACATTAAAACACTTCCCAGTGAGAAGTTTAGCTTCTCGGCTCGCCCGAGTGTCTCAGGCAACTCCTGGAGTCTTGTGGAAAATCTTCCTTGTTGACAAAGGACTTGCTATGAGAGTGTTTGGTAAAGAATTAAATGTATCGATGAAAATTTATGTATTCAAGTGCGATGGAAGGTTTAATATGTATTAAATCAAAACATAATCAAATTAAAGGCACATATTAATGCTTGATCATGGAGCTTCAATATGAAGCCAACGGTATAAGTCCCAACATGAAGCCAACGGTATAAGTCCCAATATGAAGCCAACGGTATAAGTCCCAATATGAAGCCAACGGTATAAGTCCCAATATGAAGCCAACGGTATAAGTCACGACATGAAGCCAACAGTATAAATCCCAACATGAAGCCAACGGTATAAGTCCCAACATGAAGCCAACGGTATAAGTCACAACATGAAGCCAACGGTATAAGTCCCAACATGAAGCCAACGGTATAAGTCCCAACATGAAGCCAACGGTATAAGTCCCAACATGAAGTCAACGGCATAAGTCACAACATGAAGCCAACGGTATAAGTCCCAACATGAAGCCAACGGTATAAGTCCCAACATGAAGCCAACCTATAAGTCACAACATGAAGCCAACAGTATAAGTCACAACATGAAGCCAACGGTATAAGTCCCAACATGAAGCCAACGGTATAAGTCCCAACATGAAGCCAACGGTATAAGTCACAACATGAAGCCAACAGTATAAGTCCCAACATGAAGCCAACGGTATAAGTCCCAACATGAAGCCAACGGTATAAGTCCCAACATGAAGCCAACGGTATAAGTCCCAACATGAAGCCAACGGTATAAGTCCCAACATGAAGCCAACGGTATAAGTCACAACATGAAGCCAACGGTATAAGTCACAACATGAAGCCAACGGTATAAGTCCCAACATGAAGCCAACGGTATAAGTCCCAACATGAAGCCAACAGTATAAGTCACAAAATGAAGCCAACGGTATAAGTCCCAACATGAAGCCAACGGTATCAGTCCCAACATGAAGCCAACAGTATAAGTCACAAAATGAAGCCAACGGTATAAGTCCCAACATGAAGCCAACAGTATAAGTCACAAAATGAAGCCAACATAAGAATAACATATATACTCACAGATAATAACACAGAGGACTGGCACCCGGAATTCTCAGTTGCGTGTCGAGCACGAAACCTACTGTACTACTGAGCCCCCTCCTTATGTTTGTGTACTCACCTGGTTGTACTCACCTAGTTGTGCTTGCGGGGGGTTGAGCTCTGGCTCTTTGGTCCCGCCTCTCAACCGTCAATCAACTGGTGTACAGATTCCTGAGCCTACTGGGCTCTATCATATCTACATTTGAAACTGTGTATGGAGTCAGCCTCCACCACATCACTGCCTAATGCGTTCCATTTATTAACTACTCTGATGCTGAAAAAGTTCTTTCTAACGTCCCTGTGGCTCATGTGGGTACTCAGTTTCCACCTGTGTCCCCTTGTTCGCGTACCACCAGTGTTGAATAGTTTATCCTTGTTTACCCGGTCAATTCCCCTGAGGATTTTGTGGTGATCATGTTTCTCCAAGCTCTTCTGTCTTCCAGCGACGTGAGGTGCAGTTCACGCAGCCTTTCCTCGTAACTCGTGCCTCTTAGTTCTGGGACTAGCCTAGTGGCATACCATTGAAGTTTTTTCAGCTTCGTCTTGTGCTTGACAAGGTACGGGCTCCATGCTGGGGCCACATACTTTAGGATTGGTCTTACAAATGTGGTATACAAGGTTCGAATGGATGCCTTGCATGTGTACTCACCTAATTGTGCTTGCGGGGGTTGAGCTCTGGCTCTTTGGTCCCGCCTCTCAACCGTCAATCAACTGGTGTACAGATTCCTGAGCCTATTGGGCTCTATCATATCTACATTTGAAACTGTGAATGGAGTCAGCCTCCACCACATCACTTCCTAATGCATTCCATTTGCTAACTACTCTGACACTGAAAAAGTTCTTTCTAACGTCTCTGTGGCTCATTTGGGTACTCAGCTTCCACCTGTGTCCCCTTGTTCGCGTCCCACCAGTGTTGAAAAGTTCGTCCTTGTTTACCCGGTCGATTCCCCTGAGGATTTTGTAGGTTGTGATCATGTCCCCCCTTACTCTTCTGTCTTCCAGTGTCGTGAGGTGCATTTCCCGCAGCCTTTCCTCATAACTCATGCCTCTTAGTTCTGGGACTAGTCTAGTAGCATACCTTGTGTGTGTGTATGTGTGTGTGTGTGTGTGTGTGTGTGTGTGTGTGTGTGTGTGTGTGTGTGTGTATGTGTGTGTGTGTGTGTGTGTGTGTGTGTGTGTGTGTGTGTGTGTGTGTGTGTGTGTGTGTGTGTGTGTGTACTCACCTAGTTGTACTCACCTAGTTGTGTTTGCGGGGGTTGAGCTCTGGCTCTTTGCTTTGTGTGTGTGTGTGTGTGTGTGTGTGTGTGTGTGTGTGTGTGTTTGGATTTGAAAAGGAAGTACATTTACATAGTAAAGTGACAATGTTAAGAGAGTTAATATATATAAGGAGACTGTCGAGGAAACGATATTGACTGAACAACTGATATAACTTACTCATAAACTTTGAACATATAAATTTAAACGAAATTTTATCAACTTACCTTACAAATTTACAAATACCATAGTTTGCCATTGAAATCTATATAATATCTTACGTTTTCTTTGGGGGAAATATATCTAAAAGAGCATGGAAATGAACATTTCCAAATAACAATAATATTTTACTTGCAAAAGCAACTCATTCACAAAAAGGGATGCTATAATTACATAAACGATAGTATGACTTAAATTTTTATTTATAAAAAAAATTATCAAAAGAAAGAATTCTAA
Source organism: Procambarus clarkii (assembly GCF_040958095.1). Taxonomy (NCBI): domain Eukaryota; kingdom Metazoa; phylum Arthropoda; class Malacostraca; order Decapoda; family Cambaridae; genus Procambarus; species Procambarus clarkii. Next base: position 38,785,308 of record NC_091154.1, on the reverse strand, counting down.
ACCAGTTTATGTTCTGGCCTTGATAAATAGTGATTTAACTTATTCGTAAACCTTTGACGTTTTTAATATATACAAAACGTAATCAACTATCGTACAATAAAAATACCATTGTTAGCCATCGAAATCCGCACTTGTTGGAACATTTTCTTTGAGAGCAACCATGACTGAAAGAAAACGGTAACGTGCATTGCCAAACTGCAATAATATTTTCCTTGGAATTCAGCTCAAAAACAACTCCCTACAATTACATCAATAGAAATTGAAGTCATATGACTTCGAATCAAATAAATAACTGTCAACAGAATTTTAAACATGACATTGCCTATATAAACGCAGACTTTTTATATATTAAATTTGGAAATGATGGATGTAATCTTTAGAACGATATGAAAGGATTCTGAAAAAGTTTGTACATATATTTTTTTCACGGGGAACTTTTCATTAGCAACCAAAAATCACAATAATTCCAATAATTACCAACCGCGCGTTCTGGCTTCATCAGAGGCCAGAATATCTGATATCCGGTAATTAAGATCAGGTACGTAATCACCTCCTCCGGCAAATCTTGGCCATTGACTTTGATGTAACAATGAGTCTTCCTTGGAAACGTTGATCAAACGTTGATTAAACGGTTCTCAAGCATGTCTTGTTCGTTCCGCGGTAGTTGATTGCATGTGTGTGTGTGTGTGTGTGTGTGTGTGTGTGTGTGTGTGTGTGTGTGTATGTGTGTGTGTGTGTGTGTGTGTGTGTGTGTGTGTGTGTGTGTGTGTGTGTGTGTGTGTGTGTGTGTGTGTGTGTGTGTGTGTACTCACATATTTGTGCTTGCGGGGGTTGAGCTTTGTCTCTTTGGTCCCGCCTCTCAACTGTCCATCAACTGGTGTACAGATTCCTGAGCCTACTAGGCTCTATCATATCTACATTTGAAACTGTGTATGGAGTCAGCCACCACTACATCATTTCCTAGTGCATTCCATTTACTAACTACTCTGATGCTGAAAAAGTTCTTTCTAACGTCCCTGTGGCTCATGTGGGTACTCAGTTTCCACCTGTGTCCCCTTGTTCGCGAACCACCAGTGTTGAATAGTTTATCCTTGTTTACCCGGTCAATTCCCCTGAGAATTTTGTAGGTGGTTATCATGTCTTCCCTTACTCTTCTGTTTTCCAGGGACGTGAGGTTCAGCTCATTCAGCCTTTCCTCGTAGCTCATTCCTCTCAGTTTCGGGACAAATCTGGCGGCATACCGTTGAATCTTCTCTAACTTTTTCTTGTGTTTAACTAGATATGGATTCCAGGCTAGAGTTGGATATTCCTGGATTGGTCTGACATAAGTGGTATGCAGGGTCCTGAACGAGTCCTTACTCAAGTTTCTAAAGGCCGTTCTTACGTTGGCCAACCTAGCATATGCCGCTGATGATATCCTTTTGATCTGGGTCTCTGGGGACAGGTTCGGTGTGATTTCAACCCCCAGATCTTTCTCTCTATTTGACTTTTGCAGGATTTCACCTCCCAGATGGTACCTTGTGTTCAGCCTTCTGCTTCCTTCGCCTAATTTCATTACGTTACACTTTCCTGAGTTGAACTTTAGTAGCCATTTTCTAGACCACTCCTCCAGTTTGTCCAGGTCATCCTGTTGTCTCTGTCTATCTTCATCTGTCTTGATTCTTCTCATAATTTTTGCATCATCAGCAAACATTGAGAGGAACGAGTCTATACCCTCTGGAAGATCATTTACATATATTAGAAACAGGATGGGTCCAAGTACAGAGCCCTGTGGGACTCCGCTGGTGACATCTCCCCACTCTGATGTCTCCCCCCTCACAGTTACTCGCTGTTTCCTCTTGCTTAGATACTCCCTTATCCACTGGAGCACCTTACCTTTTACTCCTGCCTGTTGCTCCAATTTTGTATCAGCCTTTTATGGGGTACTGTCTCAAAGGCTTTCTGACAGTCCAAGAAAATGCAGTCTGCCCACCCTTCTTTTTCTTGCCTAATTTTTGTTGCTTGGTCATAGAATTCTATTAAACCTGTGAGGCACGATTTACCATCTCTGAGCCCATGTTGGGGGTGTGTCACAAAACGATTTCCCTCCAGATGCTCTACGAGCCTTTTCCTCACAATCTTCTCCATCACCTTGCATGGTATACAAGTTTGGGAAACTGGCCTATAGTTCAGTGCCTCTTGCCTGTCACCCTTTAAGTATATTGGGATTACATTAACTGTCTTCCAACTTTCAGGTAGGTTTCCTGTTTCCAGTGACCTATTATATACCATTGTGAGTGGCACACTTAGTGCCTCTGCACCTTCTTTTAGTATCCATGGTGAGATTCTGTCAGGCCCAACAGCCTTTGTCACATTCAGCTCCAACAGATTCCTCTAGACCTCATCACTGGTGAGGTCAAATTCCTCCAAGGTTGTTTGGTTTGCTTCATTTAGTGCAGGGGCTTCTCCTTGTTCTTCTGTGAAGACCTCCTGGAATCTCCTGTTGAGCTTTTCACACACCTCCTTGTCATTCTCTGAGTATCTGTTCTCCCCTTTTCTCAGTTTCATCACTTGTTCCTTCACTGCTGTTTTCCTCCTGATGTGGCTGTGGAGCAGTTTTGGTTGGGTCTTAGCTTTACTCGCAATGTTATTTTCATACTGTCTCTCTGCTTCCCTCCTCACTCTGAGGTACTCATTCCTGGCCCTCTGGTATCTCTCCCTGCTCTCTGGTGTTCTGTTGTTCCTGTAGTTTCTCCACGTTCTTTTACTCAATTGCTTCGCTACCTTACATTCCTGGTTGAACTATGGATTCTTCTGTTGTTTTTCGTTTATCTCATTTTGGACTCAATTCCTGGGGATGGAGGGGTAGGGAGTGCTCGAGGTGCGTGCGTACGTGCATGCACGCGTGTGTGTGTGAGGGGGATGCGAGTCCCTGCGCTCCTAAAAGTTGGCTGGAGTTTACCGGTCCTCATTACCGGACCCACAACTAAACATGATCCGGACACACAAACCTAGTTTACCATTAACCAGAGCATCATAGGGTCTACACTGGGAACTTTGCTCTCATTTAGAGAATGAGACGGCACCTGCCTCACCGGTCGGAGCAACACAAGCGTGATTATAACGGATCTCGTACATGCGTCGGTGGAGGACACACCGCCAGGGACACCACCGGTGGAGGACACACCGCCAGGAACACTACCGGTGGAGGATACACCGCCAGGGACACCACCGGTGGAGGATACACCGCCAGGGACACCACCGGTGGAGGACACACCGCCAGGGACACCACCGGTGAAGGATACACCGCCAGGGACACCAAACCAGACACCACCACCACCACCACAGCTCAACACGCTACCACACCCAACGCTCTACACTCCCTCATCACGACAACCCACCAGACTCAACCAAACAGGACTGTCGTCACAATGTTTCACGAATCTGGTCAGTGTAGAATGACAACTCAAAAGCAACATTGCCCCGAGGGGGGCAACTCGGGGTACCTGCAGCAAACTGTGATATACGAGAGCTTGGGTCCAGCGGGAGTGTGGAATGACGCAGTTTTAATCCAGATTAACGAGGAATGTAAAGATGCGTGGCAGGGCGGAATGAGGTTGTGCAGGAACGATTACATTATATTTCCCCTAAGAATGAAGGAACGTATTGGCGTAACATCTAACAGGAAAGAATGCTAAAACGATGATAAATGAGAAATGTAAATATCCAGGAGGAGGATGACACAGATTGCAGAGGACAACAGAGAGAGAGAGAGAGAGAGAGAGAGAGAGAGAGAGAGAGAGAGAGAGAGAGAGAGAGAGAGAGAGAGAGAGAGAGAGAGAGAGAGAGAGAGAGAGAGAGAGAGAGAGAGAGAGAGAGAGAGAGAGAGAGAGAGAGAGAGAGAGAGAGAGAGAGAGAGAGAGAATATTACATAAATATTAGACGAGAACTTCAGAAGAGAATTACTCCCAGAAGTCAAGAATACTTTAAATACAATCGAGCAAGAATGTTATTTAAGATGGCGAAGGTTGCATCACTGTAATAAAGTAATAGTTTATGTCAAGACGTTCTCCGCCTCGGCTTGCACAAAAGACAACAATGAAGGTAGATGCAAATCTCAACATTTCTTCGAAGGTTTTTACAAATGTCAAATTAAATATTACCCAAAGTAATAGTTTGTCAACATCTTGAAAGGTAATCTTGAGATGATTCGGGGCTTAGTGTCCCCGTGGCCCGGTCCTCGACCAGGCCTCTTTTTTATTACACACCCCTAGGAAGCAGCCCGTAGCAACAGTCTAACTCCCAGGTACTTATTTACTGCTAGGTGACCAGACGCATCAAGATGAATGAAACTCTACCCATTTGTTTCTGCCTCCACCGGAGAATCGAACCCGGAACCTCAGAACTACGAATCCGAAGCGCTGTCCACTCAGCTATCAGGCCCTGTAACATAGAGATATTAAACTAATGTCTTCTGTACGGTTATAATGCTTTCATCCTTCATAACATTATAATAACCTCGTGAAAGACCCAACTTAACCTAACCTAACCTACCCTAACCTACCCTAACCTAACCTACCCTAACCTAACCTAACCTACCCTAACCTAACCTAACTTAACCTAACCTTTACTCGCTCCATTTCAAACGTAAACGATTTGTGGAAACTCGGATCTTTCACATGGGATTTAGCGAGGTAAGACCAGTTCCGTGATCTATTAGTGAGTGAACCAGCTTTACGATCAATTAGTGAGAGAACCAGCTTCACGATCTATTAGTGAGTGAACCAGTTTCACGATCTATTAGTGAATTAACCAGATTCACGATCTTTTAGTGAGTGAACCAGATTCACGATCTATAAGTGAATTAACCAGATTCACGATCTATTAGTGAGTGAACCAGCTTCACGATCTATTAGTGAAGGAACCAGCTTCACGATCTATTAGTGAATTAACCAGCTTCACGATCTATTGGTGAGTGAACCAGCTTCTCTAGCTACTAAGTAAGTGAACCAGTTTCACACAACATGAAGAACCTGAACTTTTTCAGGTTCTTCAGGTTCTTCAAGAACCTGAAGCTGTATGTATTGTGGTAATGAATTACCACAATAAATACAGCTTCACCTCACGAACCTTGCGTACGAATACGCCAGAATTCAAGAAATGTATTGCTGCTTTGAGAGAGAAACAATTCTTCACGTCCTGCCCCTGAACTTCTCTCTGACTAATCTAATTCTCTAATGGAACTTAACCGGGCGAACCATTCGGCAAAACGAAGCAATTTAATTAAAAAAAACGTATATATCAATACTTAATTCTCCAGTCTACTTGCTCTATCTTTTAATAATGCGAGTTTAGAGGCAAAAATGCAGTGAAAAAATGCAAAATAGTTTCGATCGGATTTGAGAGCGGTTATAAAATTTCTTCAACTGGGAAAATATTTAAGACTTTAATTTCTCGGGGGCTGAGGTGTGGTGGTGGTGGTGGTGGTGTTGGGGGTGGTGGTGCCGGGGATGGTGGTGCTGGGGGTGGTGCTGGGGATGGTGGTGTTGGGGGTGGTGGTGCTGGGGATGGTGGTGGTGTTGTTGGGGGTGGTGGTGCTGGGGATGGTGCTGAGGGTGGTAGTGCTGGGGGTGGTGGTGCTGGGGATGGTGCTGAGGGTGGTAGTGCTGGGGGTGGTGGTGCTGGGGATGGTGCTGAGGGTGGTAGTGCTGGGGGTGGTGGTGCTGGGGATGGTGGTGGTGTTGGTGATGGTGGTGCTGGGGATGGTGGTGCACACACGTTGCTGCACCATCACCCATGCCATTATTTAAGCTTCAGCTGCTCTCCGGGGCAAGTAAATAGCTCTCCCCAATCACTGGTAAACATTTGTAGTTCAGAATGCGATCCTCAGAGCAATGGTGAGCTGTTTGGGCATGTTTATCGTTTTCAATTCTAGATTCAATTACTATTAGTTAATGATTTTTTTATGCTGATCATCATTAAAAGGCTATTGCTTCCGCTGTGCGCCAGAATTCTCGAGTTTTGCCTTAGTTCTCATTTACCAACTAATGAAGAAAGGAAAAAAAATAAGTCATCATATTAGCTATTGCGTTGATCGCATTTCCATAACTTTGCTCTCGACAATTTGAAGACGTAACTGTCCTAACTTAAGTGATTTACGTGCATCTTAACTGGGCCCAAGTAGCCTAACTTACCGGTAACGACGTCTGGACGGTGGTTAAGCGAAGGGCCACTCACAGCCACGCGCAATCATTAGTTTCTTTCACAATGAGAAAATCCTCGGAGCAGGACTGCGGGATGGGATGGAACCGGCGTCCCGAACCAGTACCAGACGCGAGCCCTAACACTAGACATCGACGTGCTAAAAGTTACACAACCTTGAGCCTTGCCAAGCCCATATGGAATCTGGAAGCACTTGAGCTACGATTACGGGCTATTCCTGCCCCTGCCACCTTCTGGGTGGCTTAATATCAATCAATCACCAAGCTATATACCCTATCCAATTATTACATATCACCCACTTACATATTGTTGTGTATTTAATGCCGGAACGTTTCCGTCCTGGCTCAAACGTTTCTACATAGATACATTACGTTATCGTCAGATCATTGTGTATTCTTTCAGACCGTTGCTTACAATATTACATGCGACATGTATTGAAAAATACGTTTATAATTATCGTATATTGTATCGTATAACATTAATGTTATAAGCTGCAAGTTGATAATGATATCAACTTGCATAAACCATTAACCACTATTGCACATACATTCTGCCGCATTAATCATTGATCGTCTTCTCTAGGCATATTGCCCATATAATTTATATTGAGTATTTACGATCAATCTGTAGTATCATGTTACAAATGTTATTGTATATAGATACAATATTATTATAAAAAAATACCAATTATTATTATTATTATTATTATTATTATTATTATTATTATTATTATTATTATTATTATTATTATTATTATTATTATTACTACTACTCACAGAAGTCTCAGTAACGTGATATATCAATGAAAACATCCCCGAAGAGCTGTGATAAGGACTTGAACCTATGTTAATCATATCATTATTAACACATTAAGACAAGTTATTCTCCTAAATTAACACGCGCATGAGATGATGTAAATTAACCCTTGCGTAATGTTGTTCACTCTCCAGGCTCGTTAACTCACACGAACAACACCCATTACACGCGCACTAACCTCGCCATACGCATCCTTGATAACATTCCTATGTCAATTAGTGTCGGTCCCCCGTTTCACTGTGCCTATAACAGCCCGGATCACTCCACTTCCCTCAGCTGCTCGAGACTTGGCGAATGGATTTTCTTTCGGAATGGTCGAGCAATATTGCAAGTGGATGGCAAAGGTGGTTGGGCTGGAGGCCAATATCAACACAGGCTCTGAGGGGTTGTAAATGCTCACTACTGGTATAGTGCTAGAGCGTCCCCTGGGATGTCTCTAGTACTACCAGGTACCCTTCTACTGTGGGTATTCACCTAGTGGTATTCATCTAGTTGTATTCACCTAGTGGTATTCATCTAGTTGTATTCACCTAGTTGTATTCACTTAGTTGTCTTCACCTAGTTGTATTCACCTAGTTGTACTCACCTAGTCGTGTTTGCGGGGGTTGAGCTCTGCTCTTACGGCTCGCCTCTTAAATGTCAATCAACTGTTACTACTATTTATTTTTTTTTCACACACACACACACACACACACACACACACACACACACACACACACACACACACACACACACACACACACACACACACTAATGGAATGCATTAGGGGGTGATGTGGTGGAGGCTGACTCCATACACAGTTTCAAGTGTAGATATGACAGAGCCCGATAGGCTCAGGAATCTGTACACCTGTTGATTGACGGTTGAGAGACGGGACCAAAGAGCCAGAGCTCAACCCCCGCAAACACAACTAGGTGAGTACAACTAGGTGAGTACACACACACACACACACACACACACACACACACACACACACACACACACACACACACACACACACACACACAAGACCAATCCTGGAGTATGCGGCCCCAGTATGGAGCCCGTACCTTGTCAAGCACAAGACGAAGCTGGAAAAAGTCCAAAGGTATGCTACTAGACTAGTCCCAGAACTAAGAGGCATGAGTTATGAGGAAAGGCTGCGGGAAATGCACCTTACGACACTGGAAGACAGAAGAGTAAGGGGGGACATGATCACAACCTACAAAATCCTCAGGGGAATCGACCGGGTAAACAAGGATAAACTATTCAACACTGGAGGGACGCGAACAAGGGGACACAGGTGGAAGCTGAGTACCCAAATGAGCCACAGAGACATTAGAAAGAACTTTTTCAGTGTCAGAGTAGTTAGTAAATGGAATGCACTAGGAAGTGATGTGGTGGAGGCTGACTCCATACACAGTTTCAAATGTAGATATGATAGAGCCCAGTAGGCTCAGGAATCTGTACACCTGTTGAATGACGGTTGAGAGGCGGGACCAAAGAGCCAAAGCTCAACCCCCGCAAGCACAATTAGGTGAGTACACAGAGTGTGTGTGTGTGTGTGGAGATGATATACAGTGTGTGTGTGTGTGTGTGTGTGTGTGTGTGTGTGTGTGTGTGTGTGTGTGTGTGTGTGTGTGTGTGTGTGTGTGTGTGTGTGTGAGCGTGTGTGTGTGTGTGTGTGTGTGTGTGTGTGTGTGTGTGTGTGTGTGTGTGTGTGTGTGTGTGTGTGTGTGTGTGTGTGTGTGTGTGTGTGGAGATGATATATACAGACGGACTGCAAGGGGCCCGGCCAGAGATGCATATTGCATTTCCCGGTAAAGGCTGAGTAAGATGGTTCAAGATGTTTGGATGCTGGTGTAGCAGGAGTGTAGTGGTGTGGGAGAAGTGTAGTGACGCAGGAGTAGTGTGCTGGACAAACAGGCTCCTGGACTATAGCGTGGAAGCGTCTCAGGAGCATCTCAATATTGCTCAGGTCCCTCAAGTCATCACACCCTCACCGTCTCTTGAACAACAAATCATTCAACCATTATCGAACACACAGGATCAACCTTTTCCCTTAACTCTGTACACTCTAACCCACAAACACTATCCATTACAAATATCAAAGAAAACTTGAATTAGGAAAAAAAAATCCTATCACTGTTGTCTTGAATTTGAGAATACGCGCATGATTTTTAACGAATCTAAAAATCCGGTTCAATATTCGTACTATGGCGTTGCAGATTTAAAACTTTGGCGCAATTTTATCAAATATTGTGACTGTTGTATTGATTAATTCCTGAGCATATTGACTTCCACGATACGTTTGTCCTTTCAACCAATCGCTAGATTTTATAAATGGAAGTGTAATTCTTGTCAATTTCCTCATTTTTTTTATTCACTCTCGTCTGTGTCTACTTTTTTTTGGCTTCATCTTTGGATTTTGAATGTCGTTTCCATGTTTTCTCGTGTTTCTTCTTTCATCCAGTGTATTGAGTTCCAGTTTTCTCCTCAGCCGTTCTACATAGCTGTTCGTTCATGTAAAAGCATGTCTCGTATATTCCCTTGAACCCGTATATTCTACCTAGTCAGCTTGCCTTCATCTAAGATGCCAGCAACTCTCAGCCTTATTTGCCTCCATATAAGATAAGTGTCAGCATCCCTCAGCATCACGTCTACACGTCATGTCAGAAAACAAAGGGAAATTATGAGGAGATAAGAAAATTCCTAACAGATATAACTTGGGAAACACCTCAGGGGAAAGACAACCCAAGACATGATGGACCACATCACACAGAAGTGTAAGGAGGCAGCAGACAAGTTTGTCCCGGTCCAAAAGGAGAAAAATTAAATGCAGACGAGAAACTCATGGTTTAATCAAAGATGTAAGCTAGGAAAACAACTAAGTACAAGGGCGTGGAGAAACTATAGAAATAACAGGACACTTGAGAGCAGAGAAAGATACCAGAGCGCCAGGAATGAATACGCCAGGGCGAGAAGAGAGGCAGAAAGACAATATGAAAACGACATAGCAAGCAAGGCTAAGACTCATCCAAAATTGCTGCATAGTCACATCAGGAGAATTCCTGAGCCCAGTAGGCTCAGGAATCTGTACATCAGTTGATTGACGGTTGAGAGGCGGGAGCAAAGAGCCAAAGCTCAACCCCTGCAAGCACAACTAAGTGAGTACGTCACCCCTGCAAGCCACTGCAAGTCATTCATGGAACTGCCGAGCTGCAGACTACAGTTGTTAAATTAATCTACCGCTACATTGTAGGACCGTGTGTTAGGCACTCAAGGCTATTTCACGTTATTTAATTGGAATTGACAACTAATTGTTACACATTGTTGAGCCTTACAGCCTCAAGCTATGTTAAGCACTTCCCAACTTGTATAACAGCGTGTGCAACATTGATAATTATCATACATTCTGCAGCGACAATCGTTTTATATCTCAAGAATTTTTTATTTCGCTCCGTGTCTATATATATAAGGACTACGTTCAGGGGTGCATTCTGCGGGTGCTTTTGGGAGGTGCTTTCATGGAATGCATTCAGGGGCTACAATACATGGACGGGTTCACTTTACTCGTTATGCATATCAAGTTTTTTGGGCATTTTGTTTAGGACTTCCTGTTTTTCTCCACTTGTGGCTATGAGTACTACAATGGTGGCCTTCCCGCTCTCTGGTAGTTCCCCTTGTGGTTCTCTGTAGGCTAAACGAAAAGTGTTAGGGGCTCCTGCTGATTTCTTCTGTAACCTTTATGATATATTCAGTGTGTTACTGTCTCATGTGTGGCATTTTGTCATCATTTGTACAAATATTGTACATTACATGGCTGTTTTTGTACTTGCCATATCTCATTTTTTTTCACCTAGAAGCTGTTGTTGATTTCTCATATTTTCTTATCGTTATCTGTAAATATCTTTCCAATATGTTTTTCAATTTCTGATTTTTTTCGTAAATACAAATTACATAAACTTCAGTAGCAGCTGAAGTGATTACCCAGCGTTAGATCTTACTTCTATTCACGAGTAAGACTTAAACAATTCACTCCATAGACGGTATACCAATCATCAAAACTGCCGCTCAAATATTCTTTAGATTGGTACCCTTCTGGGTAGGCAAAACCCCTATAAATTGTACATCTCCACAAGCGTGAGAACGAGTCGCTACCCTAAGTCCAGACTCCCAGACAATGGCTCAAGTATACATTATCATCACTGAATATTCAGTCTTCGTCTCAAGAAAAAGAAAAGGCTTTTGAGTATACCACTGGGCTAAGAACTCCGCTTAATCACCGTGCGATGATTTTTTTTAACTGGAGGAAGAGTAAACTTTTCTTGTAGATGCTTAAAAAATATTCCGTAGCGAGAGAGAGAGAGAGACTTTCTGTAAAGAACGAGGATAGATTATCCTCAAGTCCCAGATGTAGTCTGTTTCCCCCAACCGAGATGTGAACATTAACTTGGACTTGATTTTATTTTTTTATTTTTGTTGCGTTAAACTTTGGCAATGTTGGACTATTTTACAGCAGGAACATGAGAGTTACAGCAGGAACATGAGAGTTACAGCAGGAACATGAGAGTTACAGCAGGAACATGAGAGTTACAGCAGGAACATGAGAGTTACAGCAGGAACATGAGAGTTACAGCAGGAACATGAGAGTTACAGCAGGAACATGAGAGTTACAGCAGGAACATGAGAGTTACAGCAGGAACATGAGAGTTACAGCAGGAACATGAGAGTTACAGCAGGAACATGAGAGTTACAGCAGGAACATGAGAGTTACAGCAGGAACATGAGAGTTACAGCAGGAACATGAGAGTTACAGCAGGAACATGAGAGTTACAGCAGGAACATGAGAGTTACAGCAGGAACATGAGAGTTACAGCAGGAACATGAGAGTTACAGCAGGAACATGAGAGTTACAGCAGGATATATTAAGGACAGGATGACAGTGGCCGAGGGGTTCTGGGATGCAATTAGAAGCTCGCTCAGATCGTTCCCGATGATGCAGCAGTTTGCCGTTAAAAGTAACTTTGCAGTTTCGTAATGAAATATATATATATATATATATATATATATATATATATATATATATATATATATATATATATATATATATATATATATATATATATATATATATACATATATATTTTATGGTGCAGTTAGCATACAGGGACGTTCTCCACAGACAGCGTACAGTGAAGTCCTCCACAGGAAGTGTACACACCGTGCAGACATTTTTCTCTCGAGCGTTAAGCTCCTTTCAATATTATTTTTTCCCTCTCTTTGTTCATGCTATTGTTACTTTAATTTCCTCCCCCTCACCGGCATCGTGCTCTTGAAAATACCGAGAAATAATCAATAGCAAAAACTGACTTGTGACTTGATTAATCAACTCGATCTTAAAATAACTTTTCAGCTAATACCAAGAATCCTTCCTGGCGTTGCCATGCTCATTCTGATATATATATATATATATAAAAGGAGTAATGAAATCAGCATACCCATCTTTCCTTAGGTTACTCCAGGTATACTTCCTTGGGTATATTTCCTTGGGTATACCTTGGATGAGGACGAGCACGACACGCTATCTTGAGGCTATCTTGAGATGATTTCGGGGCTTTTTAGTGTCCCCGCGGCCCGGTCCTCGGCCAGGCCTCCACCCACAAGAAGCAGCCAGTGACAGCTGACTAACACCCCAGGTACCTATTTACTGCTAGGTAACAGGGGCATAGGGTGAAAGAAACTCTGCCCATTGTTTCTCGCCGGCGCCTGGGATCGAACCCAGGACCACAGGATCACAAGTCCAGCGTGCTGTCCGCTCGGCCGACCGGCTCCCCACTGAAGGCCGACGGCCGATGCTGCCCACAGAAGCGACCATCTCCCGTCCCCAGGGACTGTAAGCTGGCCATCACGATATATTTATTTAAATTTCCATTTATTTCCAGTTGTTGTGGGACAAAGTTATAAAAACATAAACAAAACAATACGGTACACGCTTGCTGCTTGTGTGTATTTACTATTTGTGCCTGCCGAGTCGAGCTATTTTAGCTCTTGGGTCCCGCTTTTCTAATATATGTATTTTTTCCTCTATTATGGTTACTGCACTTTTTTTTCTCTAACACACACACATACACACGCAGGGAGCCGGTGGCCGAGCGGACAGCTCGCTGGGCACGTGATCCTGTGGTCTCGGGTTCGATCCCGGGCGCCGGCGAGAAACGTTGGGCAGAGTTTCTTTCACCCTATGCCCCTGTTACCTAGCAGTAAAATAGATACCTGGGAGTTAGTCAGCTGTCACGGGCTGCTTCCTGGGGGTGGAGGCCTGGTCGAGGACCGGGCCGCGGGGACACTAAAAAAAAAAAGCCCCGAAATCATCTCAAGATAACTTCAAGATATACCCATTTACTGCTAGGTAACAGGTGCATCAAGGTGAAAGAAACTGCCTATTGTTCCTCGCCGGCGCCGGGAATCGAACCCGGGCCACAGGATTACGAGTCCCGCGCGCTGTCTACTCAGTTACCAGCGCCCCCAATCAACACACGTGTGTGTGTGTGTGTGTGTGTGTGTGTGTGTGTGTGTGTGTATGTGTGTGTGTGTGTGTGTGTGTGTGTGAAACGTTTCGCGGTAAAATTATAATTACAATGTTCATTAAGTTCATTAATCTTACACACTAAATTAACCCTTACAAAACCCCGCTATCAACACAAGCTCATCCATAATTAGTACAAGTACTTTTTTTTATTGTTTTTGTGTGAACATGAAAACAGAAAGTGAATATATATGAGTCTAGTGAACTTTGTAAAAAATGTTTTTGTTTTTATTTCACTCTAAACAACAAAAAAAGTTGTTAAATGAATTTCCGGTAGCAATGATGGTTAACAATTTTAACAAGTGATGTTCTCGCAGTGTTAATATGTTATTGGGTTATTAATCGGTGACCAGGGGGGGGGGGCCAGATTCACGAAAGCACTTACGCAAACACCTACGAACCTGTACATCTTTTCTCAATCTTTGGCGGCTTTCTTTACAATTATTAAACAGTTAATGAGCTCCGAAGCACCAGGAGGCTGTTTAGAACAATAACAACAGTTGAATGGGAAGTTTTCATGCTTGTAAACTGTTTAATAAATGTAACCAAAGCCGTCACAGATTGAGGAAAGATGTACACGTTCGTAAGTGTTTGCGTAAGTTCTTTCGTGAATCTGGGCCCAGATCTCGGTAACTCTCTCAATCTCTCTTTCTGTCTTTCTCTACACACACAAAAAAGTCGAAAAGATAAGATTAATAATTGTAACACGATTTTTCTCAATATTTCTTATATTTCTTTTTTACTGTTGATGGTAATTGAAAAATCAATTCTCCAAAATTCATTTTTATTCCTAGTCTGACGCGACGCCTGAATGCGTTTTGTAATAACTTATTACATTTTCGAAGACTTTAGTTTACACACACAACTGTAACCTGTAAACACGCTAATCCGTCATACTTATATTCGCATTTGGATGAAGTGATATGGTGCAACAGTTTTGGGTGAGGTGAACAAACTTGTGACAAGCACAAGACAAAACACGAAACTATGGGTATTAATTGGATATGAGAACATATATATATATATATATATATATATATATATATATATATATATATATATATATATATATATATATATATATATATATATATATATATATATATATGTGGAGAAACCACATGTAAAAAATAGAGAATGCTAAACGCATGTTCGGCTAAATTCGCCTTCATCAGAGCCAAGTAGAATGAAGCCTTCATGAGGCAAGAAAGGCATTTCCTTGCCTCCATTGTACTTTGTTCTGATGAAGACGAATTTAGCCGACAACGCGCTTAGTATTCTCCATTTTTTCACATGTGGTTTTTCCGAATATATATATATATATATATATATATATATATATATATATATATATATATATATATATATATATATATATATATATATATATAACAGATAAATATATCGGTTTTATGTCAAGTATAAATTGTTTTCCACTTATAAGCAATAAAGGCAACTGCTAGATTAACGAGCATTTAGCTAATATTTACTGGAATGGGCTGGAAGATGGGTTGCCCGATTATCATCATCTGTTGCGAAATCAGGAAACCAGAGACCTGGGTTCTGGGGGGACCCCGGGAAACACGGGGACGCTACATGTAATCGACAATGTTTAGGTTTTAGGCTGAAAATCGTAAATTCAGGAGAGTTGCCCATTTTGTGAGACTCTTATAAAGACTTAAAACGCGTATTAGCAAGACGTACTGTGAACGAAACTGTTGTTAAGATGTACACTGTATGTCTAGAAGTAGCCATAAGGCTTTAGGATGCTTTAGGACATTGATAGCGACTACATATGTCTCAAGACGTACTCCACGATATTTCTATTCTTGACGATCCCAAAGACCTTTGAAAACCGGCGAGAGCCGTGAAAAAAGTACAAAGATGAAGACTGTGCGTAAAGATGATGTTCTTCAACGAGGAAACGTCCCGATATCTGCAGGCGATGAGTCACAATAACGTGGCTAAAGTATCGACTTGAGAATGGTCCAGGACGGACCGAAACGTCGTCGTCCCTTCACCTTCTAGTGTGTGGTCTGGTCGCCACGATATCTCATCCAGCGTACAAGTAAACAGATTATAGTCAGGTATCCTTGGGACACTCTCAACAGAGAGCTTGGTGTCCTCTCTCAACAGAGAGCTTGGTGTCCTCTCTCAACAGAAAGCTTGGTGTCCTCTCTCAACAGAGAGCTGGGTGTCCTCTCTCAACAGAAAGCTGGGTGTCCTCTCTCAACAGAGAGCTGGGTGTCCTCTCTCAACAGAGAGCTGGGTGTCCTCTCTCAACAGAGAGCTGGGTGTCCTCTCTCAACAGAAAGCTGGGTGTCCTCTCTCAACAGAGAGCTGGATGTTCTCTCTCAACAGAGAGCTGGGTGTCCTCTCTCAACAGAGAGCTGGGTGTCCTCTCTCAACAGAGAGCTGGGTGTCCTCTCTCAACAGAAAGCTGGGTGTCCTCTCTCAACAGAGAGCTGGGTGTCCTCTCTCAACAGAGAGCTGGGTGTCCTCTCTCAACAGAGAGCTGGATGTCCTCTCTCAACAGAGAGCTGGGTGTCTTCTCTCAACAGAGAGCTGGATGTCTTCTCTCAACAGAGAGCTGGGTGTCTTCTCTCAACAGAGAGCTGGGTGTCTTCTCTCAACAGAGAGCTGGATGTCTTCTCTCAACAGAGAGCTGGGTGTCTTCTCTCAACAGAGAGCTGGGTGTCCTCTCTCAACAGAGAGCTGGGTGTCCTCTCTCAACAGAGAGCTGGGTGTCTTCTCTCAACAGAGAGCTGGGTGTCTTCTCTCAACAGAGAGCTGGGTGTCTTCTCTCAACAGAGAGCTGGGTGTCTTCTCTCAACAGAGAGCTGGGTGTCCTCTCTCAACAGAGAGCTGGGTGTCCTCTCTCAACAGAGAGCTGGGTGTCCTTCTACACACACACGAGTACAGAGAGCCAGGTTTGGCCTCGGGAATTGTGGACAATAAAACAGAAGTACGTGGTGACGGCGGCCTTTTGGCCAACAAAAATAAATGAAAAAGTCGTAATAGATCATTAGTACTCAGTCAAAATAATGTTATCAGGTGAAGGCTATACGAACCTTGATGCAGTGGTGTGGTCAATGGGACTGGAAACACGGAACAAGAGTAGTAGATAACCAGTACTTACCATTGCAGTGTGATCAATTGGACTGGAAACACGGAACAAGAGTAGTAGGTCATCAGTACTCACCATTGTAAAGATTTTCCTCCAGGGGAATCAGAAGAGGAATCACCACGTTCATAGCCATCTTGATTCCCGTTTTCTCTTCCCTTTACGAGGAAGGACGTAAGTATTTATTTCTTGTCTTTAATAAAGAACAAAGAAAAATCACCACCAATTTTGTCTGTAATATTTTGAGCCTATTCCGCCCGTGAGAGTTTCAATAGCTCTCTCGTGAAATCAAGTCTTTGGATAATGGCATCACACAACGGATCTCACGAAACAGAAACATGGATTAAAGTCACAGTAAAACACCTTTATTGCTCCTCTGTATCATTACCCACCTCCACTATAGTTAAATTTTTCCAGTACTGTTCACTTAAGGCAGGAAAGTTATGTCAATTAGCAGTAACCTTCACTAGCCAGAATGATTGGGAGCGTTCGCGAGCCCACAGTTCAGCCAATATGGTTCCACACAGCTTAGTACAAGGGTACACAGGTCTCCTTTAGTGGGATGTAGCTCAAAAATAGTACACCACACCCGGCTCTACTTATCTGCCAAGCCACACCTGCCTGTCCACACCTGACTGTCCACACCTGGCTGTCCACACCTGGCTGTCCGCAGCAGGCTTGCTGCCCGCTGTCCGTACCTGAGGAGCAAACAATGTGTTGTAATAATTTATACATTTGTGTTAACGCTGGAATTACATAGAAATATTATTTTACGAGTAATAAAACATATACTGTACACAACTTAACGTTAAAAACTGATGGAATTTTGTGTTTCGTAGTCCCTGAACACGTGACGTCACGCCACCAGCTGTTCAGTGTAAACACTGTCGCGGTGGAAGGGGGGAGGGAGGGGGGGGGGGTCAAATGACGCTGTTACCTCATTAGGTCAACAACGTCAGGTGTGACTGAGCTTAACTGGCGCTTAACTATGGTAGAGACTCACAACAGCGTAACATTACAATGTTTTAACATCGTCCAACATCTCAGTTAAGCACACGGGAGACATCTCCCGTCACGCAGGGTGCAGTCGCACCTCCACAGATCTCCAGTATCATCTCTTGATACTGGAAATGGCTCAAAAGGGCCACCACTTACGAGCTATTCATGCCCAAGCCACCTTTTGGGTGGCTTAATCTTCTCTCTCTCTCAGTTAAGCTCACGAGCCAATAAAAGCGTACTCGGTTTAAGCATTAACGGTCATAGGGCTTGAACGGACCAGTTGTTGTTGTTATAGATTAAGCTACTCGGAACAAGTTCCAAGTAGCACGGGCTATGGTGAGCCCGTAGTGGACTTACCTGGCACAGGAGAACGGACCAGTCAATCACAAACATACATATTACTTTCTACGATGAGCTGTTTCCCCGTGTGATGTATATATATACGATGGCATAGAGCACTATAGAGATGACATAGATGGGGCCTCACGGCTGAGTGGACAGCGCTCGGCGTTCATAATCCTAAGATTCCTGGTTCTATCTCCGGCGGAGACAAATGGGCAGAGTTTTTTTTTCATCGTGATGCGTCTGTTCACCTAGCAGTAAATAGGTACCAGGGAGTTAGACAGCTGCTACGGGCTGCTTCCTGGTGGAGGGGAAGGGGGGTGTAACAAAAAAGGAGGCCTGGTCGAGGACCCGGCCGCGGGGACACTAAGCCCCGAAATTATCTCAAGATAACCTCAAAATAACTATACGATAACACAGAGCACAATTCAACTACAACAGAGACAGGGGAATCTCTATGAAAATAAGCGGAGGAAAATTGATCGCTAATGGGATAAAGGAAAATTCACTGCAATAGTTTGTAAACTAAACATATTTATACATGAATAATTTACCACAATTTCTTTCATAATATGAATATTTACACAATATGCGTAACTTTATTACAAACATAGTATTGCCCACATAACATGTGCTATCATCATTCATTTTATTATATCTTGAATAGTTAGAGTCTGATAGTCCACATGTGATCGGTCACTCTTAGAGCCCTTCTCTCACCCCGACCCTCTGTTTCCTATCAGAGAGGTAATCTCAGTTCAATTTAGCACCCTCCATGTTATCTCTGCTTGAGTGTCAAATATGTATAATAGTCTCTTGTGGGGGAATTGAATCAAATGCTTTCAGACAATACAGGAGGACATTTGTCACTCTCCTTACTTTAGTTTTCTGTTTTATTACTGTTGTCGAGTCATAAAACTTTAGTAGGTTGTGTGTGTGTGTGTGTGTGTGTGTGTGTGTGTGTGTGTGTGTGTGTGTGTGTGTGTGTGTGTGTGTGTGTGTGTGTGTGTGTGTGTGTGTGTGAATTCACCTAGTTGTATTCACTTAGTTCTGCTTGCGGGGGTTCAGCTTTGCTTTTTCGGCCCGCCTCTCAACCGTCAATCAACTGGTGTACAGGTTCACGAGCCTAGGCTCTATCATATCAAATTCAATTTCAACTGTGTGTGTGTGTGACAGAAACAGAGCGCACGTGCGTACGTGAATGCACAAGTGTTGACATATTCGCCTGCGTGCATAGCAACAGGAAACCCCCTCCCCCCCCCCTCATCGCCAGGGCTCGACGACGCATTAAACCTTAAAGTGAGCGATCCTCGCGCCGCTCTGAGGCTCTCCAGTGGACTTGAAGCGGCTTCTGGGCTTCGGGCTGAAGTGAAGGGCATCGTAAGGCGAGATACGAGCAGCCCACGCGTAAACCTGGCAATTTGTGCAGTGATGGCTGAAGCCCTCTACTCCTGCCCGGCCCTGACCGACAATATTACACCTTGAGCGAGTATAAATTGTGGACATTATGATAGAGGTAAAGATCTCGTATATTGCAATGGGGAGGAGGGAAAGTGAATGGGGATGAGAGAGATAGGGAGAGAGAGAGAGAGAGAGAGAGAGAGAGAGAGAGAGAGAGAGAGAGAGACAGAGAGAGAGACAGACAGACACATATAAAGAGACAGAAGATAATCACACAGACAAATACATAAAAAAGACAGTCTGAAATAACCTCCAAACGTTAACTTACAAACCAAAAAACACTAAACCAAATAAAAATGTGTATACATCAAAACAGATAAATCAAATCAATGACAAAAGTTCGACCCAGGTCGCAGGAAGACCGCTCCATCTCTGAGCAAACACACCGCTGGAGCCCCGCCGCCCGGGGTCAGGGCTGGCCTGGGGTCAGGGCTGGCCTGGGGTCAGGGCCGGGCTGAGGTCAGGGCTGGGCTGAGGTCAGGGCTGGGCTGGGGTCAGGGCTGGACTGGGGTCAGGGCTGGACTGGGGTCAGGGCTGGGCTGGGGTCAGGGCTGGACTGGGGTCAGGGCTGGGCTAGGGTCAGGGCTGGGCTGGGGTCAGGGCTGGGCTGGGGTCAGGGCTTAGCTGGCGTCAGGGCTGGACTGGGGTCAGGGTTGGGCTGGGGTCAGGGCTTAGCTGACGTCAGGGCTTGGCTGGGGTCAGGGATCGGGCTGGGGTCAGGACTGCAAGGAGCTGTGAGGGCTTGGGCAGGAGGGGCAGAGGACTGGAATGGATGCTGGGGCAGTGGTTATGACTTAAGGGTTGGCTTGGGACTAAAAGCCTAAGGACTGAGCCAAAGCCTAAGATTGGGCGGGGGTTCCCCCGGGGGTGCTCTGTGCTCTATGATGCTGTGGTCAGCATAGTGTCAGCTCGACGTAGACGGGTGAGGGAAGAAGCACGACGAGCATTTAGAGCACAAGACTAAGCAGACACACAGAAATGACACACAGATATTCTGATAGACAGACGTGAAGGTAGACAACCATTGAGACATACATAGAGAGAAACATAGACGAAATTTTAGATTCCTACAGAACATAAGTGGCTGTGTACAATGAGTCTGTTTTAGACATTTATGTAGTGAGACATAAATACAGGGGCATTGTAACGTACAATAAGTGACAGTGCTACACGCACAGTAACACAGTACCGTGACTATATTAACCATCATAAATCTTGCTCGATACATCAATATGAACAGTGATAGACAAAGCAGTACTAATTCTGCAGGACACATCAGGGCAGAGGGGGAGTCTTTCAGTATAGACGTGGTAGGAGGAAGCCTCATCCTACCTTTACCAGTTCATTCCATTTGTTCACGAACATTATGATACATACCTCTATGTACTATTCACGTACCACGTGTGAGTGTGTGAGAGAGAGAGAGAGAGTGTGTGTGTGTGTGTGTGTGTGTGTGTGTGTGTGTGTGTGTGTGTGTGTGTGTGTGTGTGTGTGTGTGTGTGTGTGTGTGAATGTGTACTGCAAACCTGTGGATGAGTTGGTGATGCCAACACTGGCTTCATTATCAACGAACACAGCCAACGCTGGCACTGTTACGACGTGCACTCCGCCCCTCACTCGAGTGCCGTTACTCGAGGCACTAAAACATTGCTACAGTTGCTACTCTGCCAGAATATACACATAGAAACACATATACATATATTATATATATCGCTATAAACGTTTTGACCTCTCAAGGATTCGAACCTGGATGGTTAGGGTTTGCTCCACTGGCTCTCCAGTACTATTTGTTCCACTCCTCCATATATATATATATATATATATATATATATATATATATATATATATATATATATATATATATATATATATTAACAAATTAGGCAGGGCAATTTTCGTCCGGCATTTTAATATTTAAGTTTCCAAATAATTTGACATACCTTATCCAACCCCTGATGTGTTATTAAAATGACCCCTGTCGATGTTGCTATAAGGGAGAGAGAGAGAGAGAGAGAGAGAGAGAGAGAGAGAGAGAGAGAGAGAGAGAGAGAGAGAGAGAGAGAGAGAGAGAGAGAGAGAGAGAGAGAGAGAGAGAGAGAGAGAGAGAGAGAGATATGCAGGCACCAAATCACTATATCGTACCCGCAATTCAGCTCCAATGTTCAAGAGAAAAAGCCGATTGCATGCCTCCCCCCCCCTCCCCCACTACCAGCCCCCAACCCGAACCCTGCTCCATCAGCCCCCCAACCCCCCCCCCCCTCCAACTTTCCCCACACCTCTCCTAAATTTCCCCTCACCCAAATGGTCCACTCCTTCCATAAGTCAACGATCCTCTTTCCAAAGTCGCTTTCCACTCCCAATCTCCCCCATTTCTTAATTCAATCTCTCCCATTTTACAACTCCTCTTCCCTCCCGAGGAAGATCACAGACATGAAGACAAATGCTTGTAGATTCACCAGTGGAAAATGCCCTAAGGTAAAACGTCAAGGGAAATCAATTCAACGAAGGGAAGGAATCAATGAACCAGACATGAACTGATATTCTCTCTTAATGACCCCTTTCTGAGCTCGAACTTAGTAGAATTCACTCACAGCCACAATGACCCGTGAAGTGATGGCAAGCAATTGAAACAATAGTTTCCGTTGAAAAGAAACAGATCCGGAAAGTTTGAGGAAAGAAGGTGGAACAGAGCTTAATGTGTGCCAAGAAAATGGAGATAAGTAGGAAAGCCTGAGATGATTATCACTGAGAAAGGAGAAGAGAGGAGAACGGAGAAAGAGAGGAGATGGATGACTGAAAATAAACCAAGGAAGATTGTAAAGTGCCGCAGCAAAGATCTGGACGAACTTCAGAAGTAGGACAAACATGTGACTGCCGGAGTTCACTAACTTTGCAGAGGTTGAACACACAGGAAAGAAAATTAGAACACTCGGAAAATGAGAAAGATTCGACAGTGGATATAATTCCAGATCTCAGACCACATCACAAACAAAAAATGATAACATTAGCTACATAAACGAAACTGGCATAAGGAAGAAAGATGTTTAAAAAACAAAAAATATTCCTTAAAGACAATTTAGTGCCTAAATCTGACCAGTATTAGAATACACAACAAAGCCATGAAATCCACGGCTAATGAAGATAAATAAATTGTTAAAATACCTTAGGCTTGCAACAAGACTGGTGCCTGAGATGAGAGGTCAAGGCTACAAGGACAGGTTAAGGGGAAAACACTCTAACAACTTGAGACAAGAGAAGACCCATAGTGAACATGATCACAACGTAAATAATAGTGGGAACAGACAAAACGAATAAAGACAACCTCGTCACTGAGAGAAAATAAGACAAGACAACAAAGTGGAAGTTAGAAACACAGATGAATAAATTATACTCATATATATATATATATATTTGAGAAATCAGCAAGAAAAAATGAAAGATGAAGTCGTGGAACTCACCCCCCCCCGTCACAGCTTCAAGAACAAATTACACAGAACTCGAATATCAAGAGAATTAAAACGCCCCAAATACATATACCTATGAACCGGAGCCACCAAGAACCAGGGCCTAGATTCACGAAAGCACTTACGCAAGCACTTACGAACGTGTACATCTTTCCTCAATCTTTGACGGCTTTGGTTACATTTATTAAACAGTTTACAAGCATGAAAACTTCCCATTCAACTGTTGTTATTGTTATAAACAGCCTCCTGGTGCTTCGGAGCTCATTAACTGTTTAATAATTGGAAACAAAGCCGCCAAAGATTGAGAAAAGATGTACAGGTTCGTTAGTGCTTTCGTGAATCTGGCCCAAGATTTCATCCCTCCCCCCACCCACCCTTTCCCTCGAAGGCACTAATAGGCAACAAACGATAGGTAAACACGCACGGTATAAGCCGGCCGACTTCGCTCACTGTTCGTTTTTACCGAGAAACCGATAGGGCTCCTGGTGGGATATTGGTCCAGCGGCCTCCAGTCCACTCCACTTTTATCCTGTGACGAACGTGGGGCAAGAACTGGGCCCCACCAGGTCAGGTACTACAAGCCAAGGTGTGTGTGTGTGTACGTAATAGCAAAGCCACAATAACAATGACGATTGAGCCATAACGTTCCCGAATGTTCACTAATTGTTTTCGTGAACAGTAAAGAGAGAAAAAATGACTAAGAAGCAAAAAAGATGAGAACTAAGAAGAAAAATAAAATAATAATAATAATTATAATTTATAATTATGAATTAGAACAAGAAAGAAAAACAGTAGATGGGAAAAAACAACATAAATCCGATCTAAAATTGCGAGGCTGATGAGCCCAAGACATCGTTCGGTAGTTAGGACGATAACCTGCATAAAATCACATTAACAATCAAACACATTCAGTCCGTGGCCTAACTTGATATTCTTCAAGTCACGAAGTTTCCCGAGTTTTTTTTCCCGTCAAACATCTGTCGCGTAATTAAATTCCGTTCGAATGAAAGTTCTTAGCAAAAGGCCTTGTGGTACCTGAATATGTCTCTAGAGGCACTTATGTTGGTATTGAACTAGGGGAAGAGAGAGAGGGAGAGAGAGAGAGAGAGAGAGAGAGAGAGAGAGAGAGAGAGAGAGAGAGAGAGAGAGAGAGAGAGAGAGAGAGAGAGAGAGAGAGAGAGAGAGAAAGAGAGAGAATGTAGACAGATAGAAAACGAGATCAAAGGATAACTATCACATTCCACAAGGAAAATGCAGCCAAGATACTTCCAGCTGATGACCATACATTTCCAGGGGTTGTGAAGGAGTGAGGCAGATCAGTAAACCAGATAAATGCACCAGTTCCTGGTGCATTTATACCTCCCTCTAATTACACAATATCGCACGTCCGTGGTCTTGGAGCTGTGAAAGGAGGTGGGTTCCACTGCCTACGATTCCATCTGAACCTTGTTTACTATATGTTATACATTAGCACCCGAAATTAGTAGAAGAAGTGAAGATGAACTAGCCACCATGAAAAGATGCGCTCAAACTGCCACGAAAAAGACACAGTCAAGCCACGAAAAAGACACAGTTAAGCCACGAAAAAGACACTGTCGAGCCACGAAAAAGACACAGCCAATCAGCGTCGGGTCTCCCAAGCCGGTCGACGGCAGTCTTAAGCAGGTGGGTTAAGCCCAGGCTCGATCTCTTCAAACTACTGTACTACCTCTTCTCCCGAACTACTCTTCAGCTCTACCCCACTTCCCACTCACTCAATAGATATCATTGCTATATGCGTCGTATATCTTTGCTATATGTGTCGTATATCTTTGCTATATGTGTCGTATATCGCATCGGTCGTTTAACCGCCGTGAAGAGCGGTGTTGCCATATGTGGAGTCTGTTTATCTATAATAATAACGGGAACTTTTTCACTGTTTGCAGCGTCATCAAGTTCATTATAAACTTTTTTTTTATGGATGTGTTTGATCTCTTGAATATCCATTCAGAGCTTAACAAAACCTTGATTAGTCCTCATGGTCTCTTTCATGGCTCGATGGTATTTTGGTGACCAGATGCTGCTCATTCTTAACCTGTCTCTCACTCGAGGTTAGACACACACACACACACACACACACACACACACACACACACACACACACACACACACACACACACACACACACACACACACACACACACACACACTCACACACACACACACACACAAACACACATCTTCCGAGAAGCAACAGAAGAATCCATGGTATAATAGGGCATGTATGGAAGCGAAGAAACTGAACAAAAAGGCGTGGAGGAACTTCCGGAATAACAGAACACCAGAAAGCAGAGAGAGATACCAGAGAACCAGGAATGAGTACGTCAGGGTGAGAAGAGAAGCAGAGAAAAATTTTGAAAATGATATAGCAAACAAAGCCAAGACCGAACCAAAGCTACTCCACAGTCACATCAGAAGGAAAACAACAGTGAAAGAACAGGTATTGAAACTTAGAACAGGCGAGGACAGGTATACAGAGAATGACAGAGAGGTGTGTGAGGAACTCAACAAGAGGTTCCAGGAGGTCTTCACAATAGAACAGGGTGAGGTCACTGTGCTAGGAGAAAGGGAGGTAAACCAGGCGGCCTTGGAGGAGTTCGAAATTACGAGAGAGGAGGTCAAGAGACACCTGCTGGATCTGGATGTTAGAAAGGCTGTTGGTCCAGATGGGATCTCACCATGGGTACTGAAAGAGTGTGCAGAGGCACTTTGCCTGCCACTCTCCATAGTGTATAGTAAGTCACTAGAGACGGGAGACCTACCAGAAATATGGAAGACGGCAAATGTGGTCCCAATATACAAAAAGGGCGACAGACAAGAGGCACTGAACTACAGGCCAGTGTCCTTGACTTGTATACCATGCAAGGTGATGGAGAAGATCGTGAGAAAAAACCTGGTAACACATCTGGAGAGAAGGGACTTCGTGACAAATCGCCAACATGGATTCAGGGAGGGTAAATCTTGCCTTACAGGCTTGATAGAATTCTACGATCAGGTGACACAGATTAAGCAAGAAAGAGAGGGCTGGGCGGACTGCATTTTCTTGGATTGTCGGAAAGCCTTTGACACAGTACCGCATAAGAGGCTGGTACATAAGCTGGAGAGACAGGCAGGTGTAGCTGGTAAGGTGCTCCAGTGGATAAGGGAGTATCTAAGCAATAGGAAGCAGAGAGTTACGGTGAGGGGTGAGACCTCCGATTGGCGTGAAGTCACTAGTGGAGTCCCACAGGGCTCTGTACTCGGTCCTATCTTGTTTCTGATATATGTAAATGATCTCCCGGAGGGTATCGATTCATTTCTCTCAATGTTTGCGGACGATGCTAAAATTATGAGAAGGATTAAAACAGAAGAGGACTGTTTGAGGCTTCAAGAAGACCTAGACAAGCTGAAGGAATGGTCGAACAAATGGTTGTTAGAGTTTAACCCAACCAAATGTAATGTAATGAAGATAGGTGTAGGGAGCAGGAGGCCAGATACAAGGTATCATCTGGGAGAGGAAATTCTTCAGGAGTCAGAGAAGGAAAAAGACTTGGGGGTTGATATCACGCCAGACCTGTCTCCTGCAGCACATATCAAGCGGATAACATCAGCGGCATATGCCAGGCTGGCCAACATACGAACGGCAATCAGAAACTTGTGTAAAGAATCATTCAGAACTTTGTATACCACATATGTCAGGCCAATCCTGGAGTATGCAGCCCCAGCATGGAGTCCATATCTAGTCAAGGATAAGACTAAACTGGAAAAGGTTCAAAGGTTTGCCACCAGACTAGTACCCGAGCTGAGAGGTATGAGCTACGAGGAGAGACTACGGGAATTAAACCTCACTTCGCTGGAAGACAGAAGAGTTAGGGGGGACATGATCACCACATTCAAGATTCTGAAGGGGATTGATAGGGTAGATAAAGACAGTCTATTTAACACAAGGGGAACACGCACAAGGGGACACAGGTGGAAACTGAGTGCCCAAATGAGCCACAGAGATATTAGAAAGAACTTTTTTAGTGTCAGAGTGGTTGACAAATGGAATGCATTAGGAAGTGATGTGGTGGAGGTTGACTCCATACACAGTTTCAAGTGTAGATATGACAGAGCCCGATAGGCTCATGAATCTGTACACCTGTTGATTGACGGTTGAGAGGCGGGACCAAAGAGCCAGAGCTCAACCCCCGCAAACACAACTAGGTGAGTACACATACACACACACACACACACACACACACACACACTCACACACACACACACACACACACACACACACACACACACACACACACACACACACACACACACATACACACACACACTCTAGTGCCACTCTAGTGCCACTCTAGTGCCACTCACACACAAGTGTGCCACTCTCTATGGTGTATAACAGGTCACTGGAAACAGGAGACTTACCAGAAAGTTGGAAGACAGCTAACGTGGTCCCAATATACAAAAAGGGTGACAGGCAAGAGGCACTGAATTACAGGCCAGTTTCCTTAACTTGTATACCATGCAAGGTGCTGGAGAAGATCGTGAGGAAAAGGCTCGTAGAGCATCTGGAGGGAAATAACTTTGTAACGCACCACCAACATGGGTTCAGAGATGGTAAATCGTGCCTCACAGGGTTAATAGAATTTTATGACCAGGCAACGAAAATTAGGCAGGAAAGAGAAGGGTGGGCCGACTGCATTTTCCTGGATTGCCAAAAAGCCTTCGACACAGTACCCCATAAAAGGCTGTTAAAAAAGTTGGAGCAACAGGCAGGAGTAAAAGGGAAGGTGCTCCAGTGGATAAGGGAGTACTTAAGCAACAGGAAACAGCGAGTAACGGTGAGGGGGAAGACATCAGAGTGGCGAGATGTCACCAGCGGAGTCCCACAGGGCTCAGTACTTGGACCCATCCTGTTTCTAATATATGTGAACGATCTTCCAGAGGGTATAGACTCATTCCTCTCGATGTTTGCTGATGATGCAAAAATTATGAGAAGAATCAAGACGGATGAAGATAGGCAGAGACTACAGGATGACCTGGATAAACTGGAGGAATGGTCTAGAAAATGGCTGCTGAAGTTCAACTCTGGAAAGTGTAAGGTGATGAAATTAGGCGAAGGGAGCAGGAGGCTGAACACAAGGTATCATCTGGGAGGGGAAATCCTGCAAGAATCAAATAGAGAGAAGGATCTGGGGGTTGATATCACACCGAACCTGTCCCCAGAGGCCCACATCAAAAGAATATCATCAGCGGCATATGCTAGACTGGCCAACATAAGAACTGCCTTCAGAAACTTGTGTAAGGAATCTTTCAGAACCCTGTATACCACTTATGTAAGACCAATCCTGGAGTATGCAGCTCCAGCCTGGAGTCCATACCTAGTTAAACACAAGACAAAGTTAGAGAAGATTCAGCGGTATGCCACCAGGCTCGTCCCGGAACTGAGAGGATTGAGCTACGAGGAAAGGCTAAAGGAGCTGAACCTCACATCCCTGGAAAACAGAAGAGTAAGGGGAGACATGATAACCACCTACAAAATTCTCAGGGGAATTGACAGGGTGGACAAAGACAAACTCTTCAGCACGGGTGGGACACGAACAAGGGGACACAGGTGGAAACTTAGTACCCAGATGAGCCACAGAGACGTTAGAAAGAATTTTTTCAGTGTCAGAGTAGTTAATAAATGGAATGCACTAGGAAGTGATGTGGTGGAGGCTGACTCCATACACAGTTTCAAATGTAGGTATGATAGAGCCCAGTAGGCTCAGGAATCTGTACACCAGTTGATTGACAGTTGAGAGGCGGGACCAAAGAGCCAAAGCTCAACCCCCGCAAGCACAATTAGGTGAGTACAATTAGGTGAGTACACACACACACACACACACACACACACACACACACACACACACACACATACACACACACACACACACACACACACACACACACACACACACACACACATACACACACACACACACACACACGCATACAGTTATACAATTTAATACGACACAAAGCAATAAAAACAATGTAAAACAATAATCAAATAAATAATAAAAATAATAATATTAATAATAATAATAATAATAAAAATAGTGATAATAATTGCAAGATAACTTTTACTCTTGTGCTCATTTATTTTAATCCTTTGATTGATCTCACTCTTCCACGCTCATTAAAAGGGCCTTAGTTGAAATGGAAGTGGATTTACTGTCATGTGGATAGATGGATAGTGGATGGACGGATGGAAGAGGTGAGAGACTGAGTGTTGAAGAGAAAAAAAGACAAGGGGGATAGAACTCCGGTTCGTGGTGGTGGTGAGGGTTTTTTGAAAAGGGGAGAGATAGGGGAGAGGGGGGGGGTGAGGGAAAAATGGTTCAGTTGTTAAGCTAGAGAGGGGAAAGTTGGGTTTTATAGTCAGGTGTAAAGATATGGATGGTAAGGTCGGTCAGTCTCTCTCTCTCTCTCTCTCTCTCTCTCTCTCTCTCTCTCTCTCTCTCTCTGCTGTTATCTTTATATGGTACGTGAACAAGCGAACACATGTGGAGACTTAGTACCCAAATTAACTACTGAAACATTTTGTTTTCTCTTTCTGTTTTAGATTGCTGAATATATTAAATGCACTTCAAAGTGAGGTTGTGGAGGCAGTCACCATACTTACTTTCAAAGGGAGTAACGACAGAGCCGCACCAGTAGGTTGAAAGTTGGGACCAAAGAGCCGAAGCTCGGCCCAATCACGCACATTTAGTTGAATACGCTGCCCTGCGCTGCTTTAAGACGTATGGTTCCAAGTAGTGGGAATATAATTGTGTCGAGAGTAAGGAGTCACGATGCCTAAGGGGGGAAGGGGGGGGGTTAAGGGGGGGAGGGACATAAAAAGGCAGCTTCGTGCCTTTCGTGTCAAGGGCACGAGGAGGTTCGAGACACGAAGACAACAGGCGGAAGAGAGGTCGACAGTAAAGACGGCTGTTTAGTGTTTGATGTGAACCAAATAGTGTGGTAGTGTAGCCCACGGAAGGTCTTCACCGAAGCCCAAGAAAGTCCGAGCATCCTTGGGGGGAAATGTCTGTGAGACCGAAGATAAAATGAACTGAAAAAATAAAAATGATTTTACAAAAATAATCCCCTTATATAATCATATATTGACATTACGCTGCCTATTAGTAGTTACTTTTTCCAACGACAACATTTGACGAAAAAAAACAAAAGAGGAAGAGAAGGTTGCAAGTGAATGAGAGAGCTGAGGTGAACACGAGCACTGAGTCCACAGGAAAATTCTTCTTGCATGACTGTGTTAGGGTGAAGGGGGGTAAAGCTATCTGCAGTCCCGGGCCATCGAACGCCTGGCGAAGGTAATGAATAATGGAACCAGGATAGGCACTAGGCGTTCTGAATCGCAGGCGGTGGAACACGAAATGGGAGAGGAGGTTGTGGGCGCCGGCTGCTGGAAGAGAGGGGAAGGAGGGGATGGGAAAGGTTGTGGGTGCCGGTTGTGAGGGAAGAAAGAAAGGGGTGGGGGAAAGGTTTGAACGCCAGTTAGGGAGGAGAGAGAAGGGGAAAAAGGGGGAACAAACAGAGAAGACCAATAAGAGTGGATAAAGGATGGGGGAAGGAACTGAACGAGAGAATCAATGGACTTAGTAAAGGATTGAAGAATATTAGAACTGAGATCACTTCAGGCTCACGATCAGCAAATGAAGTACTTCCTGAACACTGAACAACGCTTGAGAGCCATACTGATAGGCACTCTGCGTCCCAGAATCTTTCTAATCAGCACCCATCCTGAATTGCAATCAGTGTTTGAGAAACTTTCTGAGCCACGCCCAGTGTTTGAGAAACTTTCTGAGCCACACCCAGTGTTTGAGAAACTTTCTGAGCCACGCCCAGTGTTTGAGAAACTTTCTGAGCCACACCCAGTGTTTGAGAAACTTTCTGTGCCACACCCAGTGTTTGAGAAGCATTGTGAGCCACACCCAGTGTTTGAGAAACTTTCTGAGCCACACCCAGGATTTGAGAAACTCTCTGAGCCACACCCAGTGTTTGAGAAACTTTCTGAGCCACACCCAGTATTTTAGAAGCATTCTGAGACACACCCAGTGTTTGATAAACTTTCTGAGCCACACCCAGTGTTTGAGAAACTTTCTGAGCCACACCCAGTGTTTGAGGAACTTTCTGAGCCACACCCAGTGTTTGAGGAACTTTCTGAGCCACACCCAGTGTTTGAGGAACTTTCTGAGCCACACCCAGTGTTTTAGAAGCATTCTGAGCCACACCCAGGGTTTGAGAAACTTTCTGAGCAACACCCAGTGTTTGAGGAACTTTCTGAGCCACACCCAGTGTTTGAGAAACGTTCTGAGCCACACCCAGTGTTTGAGAAATTTTCTGAGCCACACCCAGTGTTTGAGAAACGTTCTGAGCCACACCCAGTGTTTGAGGAACTTTCTGAGCCACACCCAGTGTTTGAGGAACTTTCTGAGCCACACCCAGTGTTTGAGAAACTTTCTGAGCCACATCCAGCATTTGAGAAACATTCTGAGCCACACCCAGCGTTTGAGAAGCATTCTGAGCCACACCCAGCGTTTGAGAAGCATTCTGAGCCACACCCAGCGTTTGAGAAGCATTCTGAGCCACACCCAGTGTTTGAATCCTATACCTGAAATAGTTTTCATAATTAACTCGTACTACAGAGCTCAAAATAAGACATTAAGATAAATTATATATCAAGATTAACAACAATATACATCAGCAAGTTTATTCATTTGTCTCGTGTTTCTCAAACTTTATTATGACTTTTTCTGATATATATATATATATATATATATATATATATATATATATATATATATATATATATATATATATATATATATATATATATATATATAGTGTGTGTGTGTGTGTGTGTGTGTGTGTGTGTGTGTGTGTGTGTGTGTGTGTGTGTGTGTGTGTGTGTGTGTGTGTGTGTGTGTGTGATCACTGGACCGAATATAATGAGCAATAATCACCAAACTGTGCATAATTGACAATTGAAATGAAAATAATTAGGATACAGAATTTTTACGTTAAAATTTAGATAAAAAGTTGTATGGTCGAATTAAAAATAACTAACAAGGAAATTTTTTTTGACGAGGTGATTTCAGTATTATACAACAACAATAGCGCACATATTAAACACGTGTTAGACAGGGAGGTGGATTTATTATTCGAAACGATTGGGCTTAGTTTATTTGGTTTACCAGCAGAGACGTTGGAGTTAGACAGTAACGATGTAGACCTTCAGAAGCCAATAATATATACGGACAATATCCTCCTAACTGCTCGAAGTGTCAACATCGCGAGGTAGTTACCAATTTCTGGTGTCAACAACAACAACAACAACAGCTGAATAAACAACCATGTGATTAAACTTACAAAAACAATTAAATACATATCACAAACACAGCTAAAACACATTTACATACACATATAAAAATAATATGCATCATATATATATTATTTAAATATTAAACCAAAAAAAATCAGTCCGTCACAATGTGAAGACTAATAACAAATTCTAATCAACATGAAATATAAAACTAAAGCCAAAAATATTTACGAAAAGCCTTTGTTGCGCGATTTAGACATCAATAATTAATAAAAACCTTATCTGAGGTGCCTTTGTACAGGCAACTCTTATCTAAATAAGAGTTAAATATTCCACATGAGCCAGACCTGCCTGTCTATTGTTCCGCCTCATGACGGAACTTCATGATGTCCTCAACGCTGACGAAACAAGAGAAATATATATACCACGTATCTTCATTTGCAGACGTCATTCATTCTTTTCATTTACAGACACCATTCTTTCTATTCATTTACAGACACCATTCTTTCTATTCATTTACAGACACCATTCATTCTATTCATTTACAGACACCATTCTGCATGACTCCAATTGATTTTCTCATTGATTCATTACATTCATGTGATTTGCATGAGCCTAATTTTTAGTTTTGTTATATTTTTTTATATATTTTATATATATATATATATATTTTTTTTTTTTTTATAGAAGTTTTCTGTATGCGTGACAAATTTCGCGTGTCACGTGTGAAATTTCACGTGTTTTCTCGTTAAATTAAAAATTTCTGTTTTTACTCGTGACAAATCATGGCACAAGTCTTATAACCAAAGGTAGACTCAAAGTGGATGACTATTCCGCAGGTAGAGTCAACACCCGTGTAATGTGATGAAGGGATTGTATCGGGAGATTCGAACTCTCACTCAGACAACTGTGTCATATTAAAACAATGATCGAAATGTGTGTACGTGATCACGGCCGCTGTTCGTGCTGCAGACGTGCGTAGAGAACAAAGTTGAGTGCATAGGGGGTTGGGTGGGGGGGGGGGGTCGATACTGCATAACTTCGCCCATGTTATCACACTTTCTCTCCTTCTAGTAAAACTCCTCCCACGCTATTCCACTTCGCCCACACCATTTCAGACCTCCATCACCACAATACTTCTTCTCCCGCCAAATCTTGGACTATTTCCTTTTACCCTTATCAGGAAATGCAATATAGATCTATGTCCAAGCTCCATAAAAGCCTTCTATATATGCTAGTCCATTTCTCTCTCTCTCTCTCTCTCTCTCTCTCTCTCTCTCTCTCTCTCTCTCTCTCTCTCTCTCTCTCTCTCTCTCTCTCTCTCTCTCTCTCTCTCTCTCTCTCTCTCTCTCTCTCTCTCTCTCTACATACATACACACACACACACACACACACATATATATATATATATATATATATATATATATATATATATATATATATATATATATATATATATATATATATATATATATATATATATATATATATATATATATATATATATGTGTGTGTGTATATCACGAAAATAAACACGTGATTAAGAATGTGACAATGTCAGACCACGGAGGAAAAATGAAACAGGAAATTTCCTTAAGTACTTTCGTATATTAAATACATCTTCAGAAGGTCACCTTCTGAAGATGTATTTAATATACGAAAGTACTTAAGGAAATTTCCTGTTTCATTTTTCCTCCGTGGTCTGACATTGTCATATATATATATATATATATATATATATATATATATATATGTAGGCATCCATCAGTCATATGAGACTATGGAGTTGCGCTCTGGTTGCCGGTCTGGAGTGGCCTCTCCAGGGCGCAAAGCCAGCGGTAGGTTGATATGGAGGAGAAGCTGTCACCCAAGCAGCAGGTCCTCCCCCCTCCCTCTCCATGACGCCGAAAGTCTCCAATGGAAAGGCAAACGCCAATACGATTGGTTCCAGCGCCGTCACAGGAACTGTCAGAACGATGTTGAAGGCAACAACAAACTGCCCCAGGAGGCTCCAGCTCCGGAGTTGACCTCGAAGTTGGTAAAAGAAGGCGCAGGGACTCCTAACTCGGAGACCGCCGTGGTCGTGGCCGGAGAAGAACCACCCCAGCAAGGGCAAGAACGACCCCAGCCTCCTGAAGCAGAGCCTGGGGGGCCGCACGAGCCCCAGGAGGTGGACGGCCCGGTCCCGCACCTACGGGTTCCAGACAGAGATCATCACAGCCCTCTTTCACCCGAGGCCGGCTTCCTTCAAGACCAAGCAACAGGAGGAGTAATAATTATTAAATATTAGTAACCACTGTGGTTACTGTTTCATTCAGTAATTATAATGCCACTATAATTATACGTGTCCGCCAGGACTGGCCCGGTCCATGATTTGTTCCCACGGAGGACAAAAAACTGGGACACTGGTCCGGAGAAATGTGAGCATCCAGATAGATTGCGTTATGGCTGGCCAGAGCGTATACTTACGCCAGAGGAAATACAGCCACACCAGAGGAGCAGTGACTACCACAACCTCAAGTAACTATCCCGACGGAGAGGGACACCCCGAGGGAGTGGAATTTACCTAGCCCTTCCCAGGGAGACTGTCCCTTTGGTGGTTCCAACCTTTCCCGTTGGAGACAGTCTGCCCTCTCTTTAAGAGTAATCTTTCCGGTAGAAGATTAGCTGTTCCAGAGCGAGGAGAGGAAGGAATTATCAAGGAAAAGCACCAAGCGGCCAAGTTCCTCTCCTCTCCAGAGGGAGGAGAGGAAACCTTCCAAAGAAACGTGAAGCTGTCCTGAAGAAGAATGACTCCCCCATCACAGTAAGGAACGTGGCCCCACAGGAGAGAGACAGAGAGAGAGGTCAGCATGGCAGAATATCAAATATATTCAAGCGGGGACAGCCATTTACCCCAGAGACCTCCGTCACCTCTCCAGGGTCCTGGGGCCGGTCTCCTAACTCAGGTGATCACATTAATCCGAGGAGAGCCGCCATTCTTCACGGTCCCGCACTAATAAACAACACCCAAGTAAAAAGGCATCTCATTAGCGGGTTCTGAAATGCCTTGAATTTCAGTTTTTTTGTATTTTTTTATTATTGGTAGACAATTATTTGATCAGATTCCATGCGTTAATTAGATATCGGGTTTCATTGCGTATTGTGAAGAATATATCACCATGAAACAGAGGAGATAGAGGGAGAGAGAGAGAGAGAGAGAGAGAGAGAGAGAGAGAGAGAGAGAGAGAGAGAGAGAGAGAGAGAGAGAGAGAGAGAGAGAGAGAGAGAGAGAGAGAGACTACCAGAAGAAATTCATTAAACAAGAAATGTAATATCCACAGAGAGCAACGTAAAAGTAGAGAGATAACATAGACAAAGAGAACCACAAAGAGAACATAAATAATTGGTTTTACAAGGGAAGGGAAGCAGTAATGGGAAGGGTGAGAGAGAGAGAGAGAGAGATAAAGAGAGAGAGAGAGAGAGAGAGAGAGAGAGAGAGAGAGAGAGAGAGAGAGAGAGAGAGAGAGAGAGAGAGAGAGAGAGAGAGAGAGAGAGAGAGAGAGAGAGAGAGAGAGATATGTGTGTACTCACCTGGTTGTACTCACCTATTTGTGCTTGCGGGGGTTAAGCTCTGGCTCTTTGGTCCCGCCTCTCAACTGTCAATCAACTGATGTACAGATTCCTGAGCCAACTGGGCTCTATCATATCTACATTTGAAACTGTGTATGGAGTCAGCCTCCACCACATCACTGCCTAGTGCATTCCACATGTTAACTACTCTGACACTGAAAAGTTCTTTCTAACGTCTCTGTGGCTCATGTGGGTACTCAGTTTCCACCTGTGTCCCCTTGTCCGCGTACCACCCGTGTTATAAAAGTTTATCATTATCTACCCTGTCAATTCCTCTGAGAATTTTGTAGGTAGTCATCATGTCTACCCGAGCTCTTCTGTCTTCCAGTGTCGTGAGGTGCATATCAAGCAGCCTTTCCTCGTAACTCATGCCTCTTAGTTCTGGGACTAGCTTAATGGCATACCTCTGAACCTTTTCCAGCTTCGTTTTGTGCTTGACAAGGTATGGGCTCCATGCTGAGGCTTCATACTCCAGGATTGGTCTTACATATGTGGTATACAAAGTTCTGAATGATTCCTTACACTGGTTCCTGAAAGCTGTTCTGATGTTAGCCAGCCTCGCATATGCCGCAGATGTAATTCTTTTTATGTGGGCTTCAGGAGACAGGTTTGGTGTGATATCAAGTCCTAAAAATATCAACTGTGTGTGTGAAAGAAAGAGAGAAAGAGACAGAAAGCCAAAAGGAGTAAAAATTAATATTGGGGGTAAGACCAGAGATAAGAAAGTGAGGATTGGGAAAGATAATGGTCAAGTGATGAAAGATGAGGGGATAGAAGGGGATGGAATGAGAGACGGATGAGAAAGGATGGATGAGAAGGCATATGAAAGAGAGGGAGAGGTGGATGAGTCTCCCAACCCTCACTGAAGACCCACAGAAGGCGTGGATGTCCACTTTTTATCTGAAATACATCAAAAGCTTCCTATACCTATTCATGGGAGAAAACGTTTGTAATTAGAAGCCTTTTCAGGAATGGTTTTTAAGCACCGGTTTAACACAAATATTTTTAAGATAGTTAAGACATTAATGAGTGTGAGTCTGAGATCAGTGAAGCAGAACCAATGAGTCTGAAACCCAGTGAATATGAGACTAGCGAATCAGAACCAATTAATCTGAAACCAGTGAATCAGAACCAGTGAATCTGAAACCAGTGAATCAGAACCAGTTAATCTGAGACCAGTAAATTAAAATCAGTTAATCTGATACCAGTGAATCAGAATCAGTTAATCTGAGACTAATGAATCATCACCAGTGAGTTAGTAATCAACTATTATCATCACATTATCATCATCATGAAGAGATACTGTATTCATCTTCGTGCACAGACGACCATTTTCAATCTTTAATATGTCACCAATGTTGACTTCTAGGCTCCAATTATATAACAAATGGTCAGGGAAAAGTTTATACAAGTCAGTATGTTAGAAACCAGTGTCTAGAATGTTGTAGTAATGGTAAATCAGAAATCCTAGAAAGATTTGGGGTGTCATACTGATTTTCTTGTGCATTTGAAGATGCACAAATCTGTGTACTATTGGAGGTGGGGGGAGGAAACAGGGGGGGGGAGGGGAGGATTGAGCTCCTGAACCTCACAAGAGTACCCTCAAGTAATGGGTTAAGCCCCTGACTTGGTAAACAAGTGGAGGCCTCAGAAAACCTTAGAGGTTTCTGTGGAATCTAAAGTTGGATTTAGCATGTCGTTACTTTTAGCATGTCGTGGTTCATCGGTTTAAGGGGTGTGTGCTTGGAAATATATACTCCAGGGTGCGGGTTCGAATCCTCCTCGTGACGCCTATACTGATTTTTCCCATCGGTACAGCACGTTAATGTGATTTCTTTGTGCATTAGAGAACTTTATCTGAATCTGGGTCCTTAGCAAATAGGGTGATGAGTACAGGAGGGTGAGTACAGGTGGGTGAGTATGCACTCCCACTCTCACCAAAATCAATACATTAGTGAGAAGGGGAGAAGTAGAGAAGGTAGGAGGAGAGAGAAGAGGTGGAGAGAAGGAGGGGAATTAAGGAAGGGGGGAGGGAAGAGGGAGTGGAAGCCAACATACAATCCTGTGTAGCAAAAAATAAAAAATTTACTTTTTCACTCCGTCACTGTCAAACATCTCATTAAACTTTCTGGAATTTCGAAGCCCAGTCGCGGCCGACATTTACTGCGCCACCACAAAGCACCAACCAGCACGTGACACATGTACAAGACACATGTACAGAACATGTGGCAACAAGAAATTGCCACGGTACAAAGGAGTCGAAGTAACCGATCAGTCTCTCTCTCTCTCTCTATCTCTCTCTCTCTCTCTCTCTCTCTCTCTCTCTCTCTCTCTCTCTCTCTCTCTCTCTCTCTCTCTCTCTCTCTCATACTCTCTTCCTCTCTGTCTTCATAATTTTCCTAATGACACTGCAAGCAAAGACTTGTTATTCCACATCAACTTATTTAAAAGCCTGATCAAAGGAAATATTTCATTTAATGGACTGATTGTTAGGTTTCCATAATAAACATTATTTAATGTTAAATTCCAATCTCTCTCTCTCTCTCTCTCTCTCTCTCTCTCTCTCTCTCTCTCTCTCTCTCTCTCTCTCTGTTTCAGTGCAAGAATCGCAACATGAAACATCCGTGCTCGTCTCCAGGATATTATCAGCGGAAATTTCCCATCTTAACTCACCACAAATATGGAGATGGGAGCAATTTTATACTTAGGAGAGGGGAAGGGGGGGGGGCCAAAATATGCCTCACTAGAGCCAAGATCAATCCCCGGTGACTACAGAAACTGATGGTCTGCTCGCTGTTCCTGCCTCGGTGAGGGGTACCAGCAAAACTTAACATGGTCGCTATCTGCCTCGTTTCTGAAGTGATCCCAAACATCTTCAATCATTCCATTTGTTCTGGAGTGCTGTTTGGTTGTGCTACATGGTTGAAATTAGATATACACACACACACTTTGTATACCACGTATGCCAGACCAATCCTGGAGTATGCAGCTCCAGCGTGGAGTCCATATCTAGTCAATCATTGGAGAAGGTTCAGAGGTTTGCCACCAGACTGGTGCCCGATCTGAGGTGCATGAGCTATGAGGAGAGACTACGGGAATTAAACCTCACGTCACTGGAACACAGGAGAGTTAGGGGGGACATGATCATTACATAAAGATTCTCAAAGGAATTTATAGGGTAGACAAATACAGTTCATTAAACACGAAGGGTACACGCACTAGGGAACACAGGTGGAAATTGAGTGTCCAAATGAGCCATAAAGACATTAGATTTTTTTTTGTTAGTATCAGAGTAGTTAATAAATGGAATGCATTAGGAAGTGATGTGGTGGAGGCTGACTCAACACAGAGTTTCGAGTATATATATGATAGAGCCCAATAGGATCAGGAACCTGTACACTTGTTGATTGACGGTTGAGAGGCGGGACCAAAGAACCGAAGCTAAACCCTCGCAAGCACAACTAGGTGAGTACACACATACACACACACATACTCTCTCTCATCTTCGATGACACAGGGTTCCTGTCTTAAAATATAAATCCCCTGGCACCCATGCCACTTTTTCAGTGGGGCACCTTTTCTCACAGCGCTTCCATGGTATTCTCTTCGACACATTTCTGAACTCTATACTTAAGTTCTCTAATATTTCTTTCTATTCTAATTTTTCTTCGTAAGATCTACATTATATCTGGTTTCCAGCTTGTTTCCTTACAGGTAACGTTACTCTTGGTTATGTGCACGTATCCTGCAGTCTGTAAGTGCATATATTGTCTTGAAATGCATGTATGAATTCTTTAAGTGCATGTCTTTCCATAGTCTTTTAAATACATATATCAAGTTTGCTTCACCGCGCAGCAGTGTATACTCTCTAATCTGCCTGTGACCAGGCTGGTGGGCAGCTGTACCTCTCCTACAGGATAACAACAAGAGTGTACCAAGTCCACAACCTCTCCTGTCACTCGTCTCTCTTAAAGATGCTCAACATCTCCATAGACGGCGTGTGTGTGTGTGTGTGTGCAGGTCGGAGGCGGCGGTGTGTAAAATATCCCCCTTCCTGCTGGCGCCTCTGTTATGGGCTAATATCGTCACGCTTTATTCCCTAGTGTCGAGGTCTTGATGTAATGTTGGAGTCTTCTGTCCCCAGCGTGTTCTATCCCGCTGGCTACCCGCCAACACCACCCCCACAATACCCGATAACAACGCCAGCAGATGGAGCCTGATCCAGCGTCCTCGTCCTCTCCCTCAGATGCAGTGTCATTCAGTATTGTGTGAGATGTCGTTTCCAGACCTTTTTTTTCGGTGATATGGCACTCCCTCGCTCCTCCGTTATTTCCGGTAAGGCAAAGTAGGAGAGGAAGCCTCGTGCCTGACTGAACAAAGGTTTGGTCGTGAACTTTCTGATTGGAAGTTGTTGCGGGATGGAATTGGAGTCTCAAGACGGGTTGATCATTAGTGGTGCAACCTATTGACCTCATACAGTTGCCGTATGGATTAAATACATGATACGATGACTTCTCTTCATTCGGTTCAACAATGAGTTTATTGTGTGATTGTTCAGGAGGAAGACTCGAGGCTCAGAGGTCCTCTTCAAAGGCGGGAATTACATAAAAGAGCCAATTCCGAGTCTCACGTTCCTGTCTCACTAAATCTTTATAATGGCTTATTTTTAAATGCCTTATCCTGCTCGGCTTGTGATGGGTATTTACTATTTGTATTTGCTCTTTGGATCTGCAGAATCGAGCTATTAGCTCTTGGACTCCGCCTTTCTAACCAATATATTTTCCTCTTTTATGTCTACTACATATATTACTCTAAAACACGCACACACATCCCCAGGAAGCAGCCCGTAGCAGCTGTCTAACTCCCAGGTACCTATTTAATAATAGATGAACAGTTTCATCAGGGTAAAAGAAACTCTGCCCATTTTGTTTCAGCCTCTGTCAGAGATCGAACCCGGGCCCTTAGGACTACGACCCTAGATCGCTGTCGTTACAGCGGCGAGGCCCCGTGTGTACTCACCGTGTGTACCGTGTGTTCACGGGAGACAGGTTTGGTGTGATATCAACTCCTAAATCTTTCTCTCTGTCCGTTTCATTAAGTACTTCATCTCCTATTCTGTATCCTGTGACTCTGGGCTGTGTGTGTGTGTGTGCGTACTCACCTAATTGTGCTTGAGGGGGTTGAGCTTTGTCTCTTTGGTCCCGCCTCTCAACTGTCAATCAACTGGTGTACAGATTCCTGAGCCTACTGGGCTCTATCATATCTACATTTGAAACTGTGTATGGAGTCAGCCTCCACCACATCACTGCCTAGTGCATTCCATCCGTTAACTACTCTGACACTGAATAAATTCTTTCAAACGTTTCTGTGGCTCATCTGGCACACACACACACAGCGTGTGTGTGTGTGTGTGTGTGTGTGTGTGTGTGTGTGTGTGTGTGTGTGTGTGTGTGTGTGTGTGTGTGTGTGTGTGTGTGTCCGAGCGTGCAAGAGAGCATGTAAGGTCTTTCCTATTTCGTGAGTGAAAAACCTATCTGACTTGAGACAGACAACCTTTCTCAAGGAGATTTCGTCGGCTAATC
This sequence comes from Procambarus clarkii, assembly GCF_040958095.1. NCBI lineage: Eukaryota > Metazoa > Arthropoda > Malacostraca > Decapoda > Cambaridae > Procambarus > Procambarus clarkii. The sequence continues at coordinate 38,743,753 of NC_091154.1, read as the reverse complement.
CCCCCAACAAGCAGATACCAGCGAGGGATCCGACCCTCAGTCTGGCTTCCCATGACTGACTTAACTCTGATTAACTCCAACCACTGAATCACCGTTAATTCTCCACTCAACTGACCGCGACATTTCAGAAACTGTAAGAATATAAACTTATCCAAAACCGAACAAATACTATAGCAATAAATAATCAAAATAATCACAATATAATAAGTTTTATTAATAAAAATAAAGATATTGATAAAGAAATATTTGAATAATATTTAGGCCAAAGTTTTAAGGACTAGTTTTTTTTTTAGATAAATGGTTAACGAACCAAAAATAATTATTATTTCGGAGGATGGCGAGAAACAGAACAATTGTGAGAAGATTATATTAAAAAAGAAGAGTCGCTTGTAATAGTTTTATTGAATCTTAATTCAATACGCAGGAGAGATGCTGTGACAGAGTAGGGAATGGGGGCTGACGCAGAGTAATGGGGGGGGGGGGGATGAGAGAATGTGAGAGGTGAGGTATTTCCCATGAAAGTTTTGCTAATATCGACGTAAATGTGTTTACAATGTTAAATTTGACCTGATTCTTTTGGATATTGTGGCAACTGGTGACAGCAGAGTGCGTCGTGAGTGCGTTCTTAAGTGCGTCGACCGATCTGACCAACCGGGGTTGAATCTCAATTCTCAGGGAAAGCGCATCAATTTATCTTAATTTATTTCCACTATTCTACTCGCTTTGTACGCTTCTCAGCGCCGCGCAATGTCCTCGCAACGCCTCACAACGCTCTTCCAACGCCTCACAACACTCTCCCAGCGCCTCACAACGCTCTCCCAGCGCCTCACTATGCTCTCCCAGCCCTCACAACGCTCTCCTAGTACCTCACAACGCTCTCCCAGCGCCTCACAACGCTCTCCCAGCCCTCACAACGCTCTCCTAGTACCTCACAACGCTCTCCCAGCGCCTCACAACGCTCTCCTAGCGCCTCACAACGCTCTCCCAGCGCCTCACAACGCTCTCCTAGCGCCTCACAACGCTCTCCCAGCGCCTCACAACGCTCTCCCAGCCCTCACAAAGCTCTCCCAGCCCTCACAACGCTCTCCCAGCACCTCACAACGCTCTCCCAGCACCTCACAACGCTCTCCCAGCGCCTCACAACGCTCTCCCAGCACCTCACAACGATCTCCCAGCACATCACAACGCTCTCCCAGCGCCTCACAACGCTCTCCCAGCGCCTCACAACGCTCTCCCAGCACCTCACAACGCTCTCCCAGCACCTCACAACGCTCTCCCAGCACCTCACAACGCTCTCCCAGCGCCTCACAACGCCCATGCAACAAACAGCATCGTTGTCTACCCTCTCAGTTCAGTCCCAGGAACACTCCAGCTCGACCACACGAATTAAAAGTTTGTTCCATTTGGCATTCACCGCGTCTCAGTCCTTCAAAGATAACGAGAAGCTGAGAGTTGAACAAATAGGACGCTTAAGTCACTCGGCTTTGATAGCCTCTACTACCATCCTCGTTTCCAACGAGGGCTTTTTACCCTTTGCAGCCATTAATTGGCCTGTTGGGTAAATTGCATCAAAGGTTCGCAATTGGACGGTGCTACTTAGCTATAGAGCGTAGTGGGTTTAAATTGTTAGTAATACAGTGTGTGTGTTTTTATGAATGCCGAGAGAGGGACTGAGTGTGTGTGTGTGTGTGTGTGTGTGTATATATATATATATATATATTAGTATATTTTGGTAGCAGTCTTTCCTGTAGACATATTTTATTAAATATGACCGAAAAAGTAAGATTAATAATTCTAACACGAATTTTCTCAATCTTTCGTACATTATGCTTCACTGTTGGAGGTAAATCAAAAATCACTTCTCCAAAATTCATTTTTATTTCTAGTCTGACGCGACACGGGCGCGTTTCGTAAAACTTATTACATTTTCAAAGACTTCACAAATACACAACTGATTAGAACTTGCATTTCCCTGATTTTATATCTACATTTGAGTGAGGTGGGAAGGGTGATGTGGCATTACATTTGAGTGAGGTGGGAAGGATGATGTGGCATTAGAGGATATTAATAGGGTATTAAAAGTATCAACACAAGACAGAACACGAAACAATGGATATTGAATAGAAGTGTTTGTAGAAAGCCTATTGGTCCATATTTCTTGATGCTTCTATATTGGAGCGGAGTCTTGAGGTGGGTAGAATATAGTTGTGCAATAATTGGCTGTTGATTGCTGGTGTTGACTTCTTGATGTGTAGTGCCTCGCAAACGTCAAGCCGCCTGCTATCGCTGTATCTATCGATGATTTCTGTGTTGTTTACTAGGATTTCTCTGGCGATGGTTTGGTTATGGGAAGAGATTATATGTTCCTTAATGGAGCCCTGTTGTTTATGCATCGTTAAACGCCTAGAAAGAGATGTTGTTGTCTTGCCTATATACTGGGTTTTTTGGAGCTTACAGTCCCCAAGTGGGCATTTGAAGGCATAGACGACGTTAGTCTCTTTTAAAGCGTTCTGTTTCGTGTCTGGAGAGTTTCTCATGAGTAGGCTGGCCGTTTTTCTGGTTTTATAGTAAATCGTCAGTTGTATCCTCTGATTTTTGTCTGTAGGGATAACGTTTCTATTGACAATATCTTTCAGGACCCTTTCCTCTGAAAGGGTCCTGAAAGAAGGGTCCTGAAATTACGAGACGGAAAAGGATGGGAAGCTGCCTTTTCTAGATGTAACAGTCATGGAAAAGGGCGGAGGTTTCCACACTGCAGTCTACACAAAGGAAACAAACATAGGAATGTGCCTAAGTGCCAACAGCGACTGCCCTGACAGGTACAAGAGGAGTGTTGTTAACGCATACGTCGACCGTGCTCTCAGCCACAGCTCAGAATGGAAGCAAGTCGACGAAGAACTCTGTAGGGTAAGGCAGGTTCTAGTCAATAACGGCTTCTCCAATGGTTTCATCGAAGACATCATAAGAAGGAAAGTGAAAAGCCATGCAACCTCCGAAGAGACAACTAACACAACACCTATACCCCCTATTAGACTATTTTACAGGAACTTCTTTTCCACAGCTCATAAAACAGAGGAAAGGGTCCTGAAAGATATTGTTAATAGAAACGTTATCCCTACAGACAAAAATCAGAGGATACAACTGACGATTTACTATAAAACCAGAAAAACGGCCAGCCTACTCATGAGAAACTCTCCAGACACGAAACAGAACGCTTTAAAAGAGACTAACGTCGTCTATGCCTTCAAATGCCCACTTGGGGACTGTAAGCTCCAAAAAACCCAGTATATAGGCAAGACAACAACATCTCTTTCTAGGCGTTTAACGATGCATAAACAACAGGGCTCCATTAAGGAACATATAATCTCTTCCCATAACCAAACCATCGCCAGAGAAATCCTAGTAAACAACACAGAAATCATCGATAGATACAGCGATAGCAGGCGGCTTGACGTTTGCGAGGCACTACACATCAAGAAGTCAACACCAGCAATCAACAGCCAATTATTGCACAACTATATTCTACCCACCTCAAGACTCCGCTCCAATATAGAAGCATCAAGAAATATGGACCAATAGGCTTTCTACAAACACTTCTATTCAATATCCATTGTTTCGTGTTCTGTCTTGTGTTGATACTTTTAATACCCTATTAATATCCTCTAATGCCACATCATCCTTCCCACCTCACTCAAATGTAATGCCACATCACCCTTCCCACCTCACTCAAATGTAGATATAAAATCAGGGAAATGCAAGTTCTAATCAGTTGTGTATTTGTGAAGTCTTTGAAAATGTAATAAGTTTTACGAAACGCGCCCGTGTCGCGTCAGACTAGAAATAAAAATGAATTTTGGAGAAGTGATTTTTGATTTACCTCCAACAGTGAAGCATAATGTACGAAAGATTGAGAAAATTCGTGTTAGAATTATTAATCTTACTTTTTCGGTCATATTTAATAAAATATATATATATATATATATATATATATATATATATATATATATATATATATATATATATATTGGTAGCAATCTTTCTTGCAAACATATATTATTAAATATGACTGAAAAAGTAAGATTAATAATTCTAACACGAATTTTCTCAATATTTCTTTTCACTGTCGATGGCAATTGAAAAATCAATTCTCCAAAATTCATTTTTATTTCTAGTCTATATATATATATATATATATCTCTCTATCTCAATGAAATCACAATGGCGTGATACATCAATGAAAATAATTGATTCGGTTTTGCGTAAGTAGGAAATAAAACGAAAGTTCCGAAAGTTTTCGTGTTTAAAAAAACATTATGAAGGAAATACAGAAAGATGACATTAGATGGTTTGGTCAACATTTTTCAGCGATGTTATTGCGAATTCTCATCTGCAAGATTGATTGATTGATGAAGATTAAGCCACTCAAGAGGTGGCACGGGCATGAATAGCCCGTAATCGCTCATCTTCATAAGAGTTTGGGATTATATATCTAACTTCACCTGACTAGACAAATATCAATAAGCTGAAACATCGATTAATGGAGGTGACATGAAGGTGAGATGGTTAAGTGGATATTAACTAGAGTATTAAATGGATATTATCTGGGTATTCCTTCATTCATACTCTATTTTAATACCTATCACAAATCTTACCAATTATTAAATTATCTGATTTATATAATCCTGGACTTATATTAGTATTATCTAGTTCACCACTTTTTATAAATGAAGATTCAATAATATTTCTTTCGATATCTGATTTACAATCCACAATTTTACATAAATTAACCCAGTCAATTGAATGGTTACAATCTCTCAAGTGAATAAATGATGCACTGGACTCTCTATAAGAACAGGTCAAGAATTGAAGTCAAAAACAGATCAAGTGTTAAAAAACTGGGAGTTGAGACTTGACCCTCTATCGTGTCTAACTCCCCGTTCTCCTGTGGTGCATTTTATACCAGGTATTTCATCAAACAATTGTTTATCAGTTCCATAAATAATTTGTGGTGTTTCAAGCAACTGAATAAATTGGTGTTTTTGCTTGATGCTTCACCAGGCTTCATGAAGCCTCAATGTGGTACTGCTTAGAGGTTTGAGGGAAATCGTCCGGAGCCTAATTCGGCCCTTTAGAGTCCCGGTCAACTGCTGAACTCCCTTGATTGGCAGATTTGTCAGCACAAGTTTAATAATTTACACGGATCAATTGTGCGTGAAGGCTGTGTTTTCAGAGTTCTCTCATTCTCTCTCTCTTTCATTATATATATATTATTATATATATATATAATGAATTATTTTCGTGATACACACACACACACACATATATATATATATATATATATATATATATATATATATATATATATATATATATATATATATATATATATATATATATATATATATATATATATTATTAAATATGACCGAAAAAGTAAGATTAATAATTCTAACACGAATTTTCTCAATCTTTCGTACATTACGCTTCACTGTTGGAGGTAAATCAAAAATCACTTCTCCAAAATTCATTTTTATTTCTAGTCTGACGCGACACGGGCGCGTTTCGTAAAACTTATTACATTTTCAAAGACTTCACAAATACACAACTGATTAGAACTTACGTATCTCTGAGTTTATATCTACATTTGAGTGAGGTGGGAAGGGTGATGTGGCATTAGAACAAGATGGGATATTAATAGGGTATTAAAAGTATCAACACAAGACAGAACAGAAACAATGGGTATTGAATAGAAGTGTTTGTAGAAAGCCTATTGGTCCATATTTCTTGATGCTTCTATATTGGAGTGGAGTCTTGAGGTGGGTAGAATATAGTTGTGCAATAATTGGCTGTTGATTGCTGGTGTTGACTTCTTGATGTGTAGTGCCTCGCAAACGTCAAGCCGCCTGCTATCGCTGTATCTATCGATGATTTCTGTGTTGTTTACTAGGATTTCTCTGGCGATGGTTTGGTTATGGGAAGAGATTATATGTTCCTTAATGGAGCCCTGTTGTTTATGCATCGTTAAACGCCTAGAAAGAGATGTTGTTGTCTTGCCTATATACTGGGTTTTTTGGAGCTTACAGTCCCCAAGTGGGCATTTGAAGGCATAGACGACGTTAGTCTCTTTTAAAGCGTTCTGTTTTGTGTCTGGAGAGTTTCTCATGAGTAGGCTGGCCGTTTTTCTGGTTTTATAGTAAATCGTCAGTTGTATCCTCTGATTTTTGTCTGTAGGGATAACGTTTCTATTAACAATATCTTTCAGGACCCTTTCCTCCGTTTTATGAGCTGTGGAAAAGAAGTTCCTGTAAAATAGTCTAATAGGGGGTATAGGTGTTGTGTTAGTTGTCTCTTCAGAGGTTGCATGGCTTTTCACTTTCCTTCTTATGATGTCTTCCTTCTTATGATGTCTTATGGTGACATCATAAGAAGGAAAGTAAAAAGCCATGCAACCTCTGAAGAGACAACTAACACAACACCTATACCCCCTATTAGACTATTTTACAGGAACTTCTTTTCCACAGCTCATAAAACGGAGGAAAGGGTCCTGAAAGATATTGTTAATAGAAACGTTATCCCTACAGACAAAAATCAGAGGATACAACTGACGATTTACTATAAAACCAGAAAAACGGCCAGCCTACTCATGAGAAACTCTCCAGACACAAAACAGAACGCTTTAAAAGAGACTAACGTCGTCTATGCCTTCAAATGCCCACTTGGGGACTGTAAGCTCCAAAAAACCCAGTATATAGGCAAGACAACAACATCTCTTTCTAGGCGTTTAACGATGCATAAGCAACAGGGCTCCATTAAGGAACATATAATCTTTTCCCATAACCAAACCATCGCCAGAGAAATCCTAGTAAACAACACAGAAATCATCGATAGATACAGCGATAGAAGGCGGCTTGACGTTTGCGAGGCACTACACATCAAGAAGTCAACACCAGCAATCAACAGCCAATTATTGCACAACTATATTCTACCCACCTCAAGACTCCACTCCAATATAGAAGCATCAAGAAATATGGACCAATAGGCTTTCTACAAACACTTCTATTCAATACCCATTGTTTCTGTTCTGTCTTGTGTTGATACTTTTAATACCCTATTAATATCCCATCTTGTTCTAATGCCACATCACCCTTCCCACCTCACTCAAATGTAGATATAAACTCAGAGATACGTAAGTTCTAATCAGTTGTGTATTTGTGAAGTCTTTGAAAATGTAATAAGTTTTACGAAACGCGCCCGTGTCGTGTCAGACTAGAAATAAAAATGAATTTTGGAGAAGTGATTTTTGATTTACCTCCAACAGTGAAGCGTAATGTACGAAAGATTGAGAAAATTCGTGTTAGAATTATTAATCTTACTTTTTCGGTCATATTTAATAATATATGTCTACAGGAAAGACTGCTACCAAAATATACATATATATATATATATATATATATATATATATATATATATATATATATATATATATATATATATATATATATATATATATATATATATATATATATATATATATATATATATATATATATACACTAAAACACTCAGGATGTTTTTAAGACCTAAAGTTAATTCAATAATTACCTGAGACAATGACTAATACAATTAAAACAAAGAACACGACAAAATTAAGATGGCATGTTTAATACACACCACTCGCTAGAAAGAGGACATCAAGAGGAGAGCGGGGGCGGCGGGGAGAGGAAAATCTCAAAAGGAAAGAAGCGAGAGAGGAAATCCTTCATCTTGACGGCACCATTCACATCCGGAGGAGCATTCTTGGGCAAGTTGTGGACGCGAGATGCGAGGCCCATTGTGGCAGGCTACGTTATGCTTCTTTCTGGCTTGGGCTCGAGCAGGAGGGTGACCAGACCCTTATTGTGGTTCACGCTGCCCGTCTCTGTTTACTCTCTGTGCCTGCAAGAGCTTGCAGCTTAGCTCTTGGTCTCCCGATATGCTGACCGATCTATTTTTTACCACTATTTTGTCTACCCTAATGCAATTTCTCTCTAATACACACACACACACATGTTCTCAGGAAGCAGCCCGTAGCAGCTGTCTAACTCCCAGGTAACTATTTACTGCTAGGTGAACAGGGGTATCAGGGGGTGAAAGAAAATCTCCCCAATTGTTTCTGCTTCGGCCTGTAATCGAAACCTGGGCCCCCATAGGACTACGACCCCCGAGCGCTGTCCACTCATCCGCGAAGCTCCCTGTGTATGTGTGTGTGAGAGAGAGAGAGAGAGAGAGAGAGAGAGAGAGAGAGAGAGAGAGAGAGAGAGAGAGAGAGAGAGAGAGAGAGAGAGAGAGAGAGAGAGAGAGAGAGAAAGAGAGAGAGACAGACAGACAGACAGAGAGTATAAAACACCGATAAAAACCTGATCATCAAAAATGCAACAAAATGTACATAATCTTCCGGCCAAAACCTTCAATAAAAGATCAATTATATACAGTTAAGACTCCAGGGGAAAAATTTTTCCGCCGAAAATCTGTTCAGACTTGAAGAAATTCCCAGTGAAGGAGCCGTCGTTGCCAATAAGGCTTAAAATGCCACTGTCGACCGGGGAAGACACGAGCTTCTTAACGTCATTATGTAAATTGACGTCCAAAAAAAAAAAAAAAGTATTTTTAGGGGTCCTGCTATTTTTTTTTTGTAATTTTATATCATTTCACTCTTTATTTACTATATGTATTCAATTGTACACTGGCCAGGCATGTGGCACATATTATGCTGGACTTAATTCTGAAAGTTTTGGTAATCTTAATTGCTTTTCAAAATTCCGTTATCTCACTGATAAATTCCTTCATACGGGAATGGAAAATGCAAAAATTGGTCATTCAGGAGCGTTTAGCGCTGGGTTATTGGAAATGATTGCTGACTATTTCTTATGTTAACGATGTTCTTAAAAAGTTAATTGTTAGAAGTGCTCTTTCGACACTGAAATAGTTATAAATGATCAATTCGTAAATTATCATGTAATTCCCTTTAACGCCGTAAAATAGAAAGTAATTTATGCCGTATAACCGAAAAGATATAATCTAATTTTAGGAAGTTTTAGAACTGATTATATAATTCACGTGGAGAGATACATCGGTTTCGTCGTCCTCAGCTCTTCGATTCAAATAGCTCCGTATCCTAACCGATAAAAGAATAGAGAGATTAAGCTGGAGAGACTTCCACTTGATCAAGACCCAGAGAGAGAGAGAGAGAGAGAGAGAGAGAGAGAGAGAGAGAGAGAGAGAGAGAGAGAGAGAGAGAATAGCAGAAAATGAAGAAAATACATGAAAAACGACTAATTAGAAGAAAAAATGAATCAGAGTAAAATTACCACAGAAAAAGCTATGGAAGAAACAAGTGGTTGAGAGAAGTACAAGAATACTATCTGATGTTAGAAGACCAATTATTTTTTCTAGCAAACAATTATAGAAATATATACATATAGATTCTGTGATAATTGTGTTGACGCGCTTAAAAATAGATTGTTGAGTGTCTCGGGGCGATTGTAAACAAACGTTTGTTGTGATAAGTGAAAGAAACATGTAAAAAAAGGGAATATATAAAAAAATGGTAGAATTTACCGATCAGTTTAAATATCTAAGGTCTGCCAGTTTATATATATTTTTGTTGTTGTTGTTGCTGTGCACAAGATGAGCGAATATATTGAACATAAAAAAGAAAGCGAATAACTGAATAATTTATCATTAACTGGGACCTTGTCTTTCAGGTTAACGAGGCCTTCCCTAAGCCAATGATTGACCTATTTATAAATAGGATAAATAGGTGCATCAGACGTAAGAAAACACCTAGAAATTACAACTAAGGAAATTATATTTGCTAAAATGCATTTTTATTTTCATATAATAATGAGGAATTCAAAAAGTCAATAAACCCTTTGAATGAGGAGTATGGTGAAATGGTTTGGCTATATTGAACGAATGAATAAATAGAGTTAGGAAGAGAGTATATTCAAGATAATCTGAGGGTATAAGGAGGAGAGGAGGGGCAAGAAAAATATATTATTATAGCGAACGAAAGGAAACGGAGAGATGGAGAAAGATTACATTACAAGGGAAGATCCAGGTAATGAAGCAAGATTAAAGCCATTTATTAAGAGGAAGATCATATTTATCTTGCTTTTACGAAACGGCTTACAGGAAGTCCTTCACATCAGGTTGTATGAAGCAGTTTTTGATGTGTTGTGGAGTGTGAGACTGTTGATGTGTTGTGGGAGTGTGGCTGTTGATGTGTTATGGAGGGTGACTAAAAACTTCTAAACAGTGTGGAATATATCTGATGCATGTCTTCTTTTTTCGCATCTTTGGAGTATCTATACAATTATTTTACTATAATATTCTCCTATCTTTTCAGCGACTATATTATGGGGGAGTATACCTCCCTGGTACCCTGTCCTATGAGTGGTATATCTTCCACCTACTCAACCTGATAGTTAGTATACCTCCCAGGTACTCTACATTATAAGTAGTATACCTCCCAACTTTGATCTACTCTCCTAACGATGAAGTCCCAATTTACAGTTCTTGGACTATCTCCTTACGCAGCTATAATAATGAGTATGAAAGGTAAACCGCCTCCTCGTAACTCATCTATTATTAGTGCTGCTAAGAGGCAAACAGTTTACGGCTCTCTTATGTGGAAGTTATCATTACTGCGAGCGAGAGAGAGAGAGCTTCCCCTGGCTACCTGAACCTCAAGACGCTGCCCTAAGTTATGGTCAGTCATCGTTGATATCCTGTGGAATTTGATGCTCCCTCGAGACAAACCCACTGGTAAATGGTGCCATTTATCTGCGGCGTCCTGGCTCGGGATCTGTGGGACAGGCCATTTTAAGAAGATTTCGAAACCCTAGCGAGTGGCTAGCAAAAAATTCATATCATGTCCAATCATATAAATACACGTCCGGGAATTATTAAACCGTGGAGAGTTTAACTCCCAGGAAGTCTAACTCCCAGGAAGTTTAACTCCCAGGAAGTTTAACTCCCAGGAAGTTTAACTCCCAGGAAGTTATCAACTGGAGGGCAATTAAGTCATGATAACAGACCATGGAAAATTAAAAATTGTAACCGTACCATCTTTAACGAGGGTTACAGAAACGGACAGAGCCCCTTTGTCTCTCTCACTCGCTGCTCACACCTCACCCTTGGTGTGAGGGGGAAGCACTGCACCTCCACCGAAATGATGAAATGAGGACATATTTTAGTGAGAAAACCCCACGTGTTAATCGCAGCCTTGGGATGTTGAGGAGGTCCAGACTTGGTATTATTACTACAGCACAGGTGCTGGTCGGCGGGAGACTTCCCCCACACACACACACACACACACACACACACACACACACACACACACACACACACACACACACACACACACACACACACACACACACACGAGGGCGCTGGAGGAGTGAAGGATCTCAGGAACTTGTGAACCAGACTGAGGGGGAGGAAATTCAAGATACAATGTCAAAAAAGTTAGTTCCAAGTTCCCGGAGCGAGATACCGTGTATTCAGTGTGCCACAATGAAGCTCCAGAGTGGTACAATGAGGCTTTATAATGCCGTAATATGGCTCCAGAATGGCACAAGAAGCCTTTATAATGCTATAACGAGCAGGCTTCAAAGTGGTCCAATGAGGCTTCAAATTACCATAATAAGTAATAAGAGTGCCACAACGAGGCTCCAGAGTGCCACACTGAGACTCCAAAGTGCCACAGAGCGAGTTGAACAACTGCAACATTTCAAGCCCCCGATTATAACCTAAGTCATCGGCCGTGACGAGGATAAAATGACAAGTTTTAATGTAAACATTTTATAGACAATCAGGACACTTTTATTAACAAAGTTTTCTTCCCCCTTTTCCCCTCTCTTCTCTTCTCTTCTCTTCTCTTCTCTTCTCTTCCTGTCTTCACAAATTTATATTTTATAAATTTATATATTTCAAATTGAAAACAAGACGATATAATTGTAAGGTCTTCGACCAATTACTCACCGTAGGACTATGTTCCAGAATTCTGGTGTTCAGAGTATGAACAGCTTAACAAGTTGAACATATTGACCAACTGATCAGCAGGAATTAGAGACGTAAATGAAGATGGATAGAGTAGAGAAAATAGAGCGGAAGAGTCAGAGATTCTGAAGCGACATGATTGATTTTTCAATAATAAAAAGATATAAACAGAGGGGAAAAAGGAGGGAGAGAGAGAGAGAGAGAGAGAGAGAGAGAGAGAGAGAGAGAGAGAGAGAGAGAGAGAGAGAGAGAGAGAGAGAGAGAGAGAGAGAGAGAGAGAGGGAGAGAGAGAGAGAGAGAGAGAGAGAGAGAGGGAGAGAGAGAGAGAGAGAGAGAGAGAGAGAGAGAGAGAGAGAGAGAGAGAGAGAGAGAGAGAGAGAGAGAGAGAGAGAGAGAGAGAGAGAGAGAGAGGGAGAGAGAGAGAGAGAGAGAGAGAGAGAGAGAGAGAGAGAGAGAGAGAGAGAGAGAGAGAGAGAGAGAGAGAGAGAGAGAGGGAGAGAGAGAGAGAGAGAGAGAGAGAGAGAGAGAGAGGGAGAGAGAGAGAGAGAGAGAGAGAGAGAGAGAGAGAGAGAGAGAGAGAGAGAGAGAGAGAGAGAGAGAGAGAGAGAGAGAGAGAGAGAGAGAGAGGGAGAGAGAGAGAGAGAGAGAGAGAGAGAGAGAGAGAGAGAGAGAGAGAGAGAGAGAGAGAGAGAGAGAGAGAGAAAATATAACTCTTTTTACTGTTATACAGAAATAATTTATTAATATCTGTTTCATCACAAATGTCAGTCGTATCAAAATGTCAGAACTTCACTCAACCACGACGGGTCTGTGAGGGGTGACATAACCCACAGTGACAATTCTCTATTTATATCTATACAAATAAAGTCTCAATAACCAATAGGCCTCACAATAAACATTGGAAATAGTACGAAATCAATTCAGAAATACATTAAACTGAATTGTATCCATGATAACCTGTAAAGGATTTAAGTCCAACTCTTCTGAATTTATTTTATAAATAGACCATATAATTCCTGTGTTTAAACTCTAATAATTAGTAATTGGTAAAATATTAGGATAATGAGTAACAGATTATTAATAATCTTGAGCAAGGTTGTGTTCAGTACAGAATTAGGGACCACGAGACTTTAAAGGCATAATTTTGTTCCTGCCAACATTTGGGTATGGAACAACGGCCAGAGTTTGGGCATGTTTGGGCCTTTGGGCACATGAGTTTGGGCATTCACAAGACAATATATTCTACAGGTTTCATCTGCTCGAAACTCCTATGTTGATTCTCTCCTCCAATCTCCCACTCAGGATTCTCTAGGGGCCTGACAGCTGAGTGGACAGCGCTTCGGATTCGTAGTCGTGAGATTTCGGGTTCGAGCCCCGGTGGAGGCGGAAACAAATGGGCAGAGTTTCTTTCACCCTGATACCCCACTGTTCACCTAGCAGTAAATAGGCACCTGGGAGTTAGACAGCTGCTACAGGCTGCTTCCTGGGGGAGTGTAACAAAAAGAAGGCCTGGTCGAGGACCAGGCCTTTTTGACTCAAGATAACCTAGCCTTCCACCTCCCACACTCCCACTTCTCGCTCTCCCATCTCCCACACTCTCCCCTCCCACGCTACACACATCCCGCTCGCCTCCTCCAATTTTCCCCTGGTCTTCTATGCACCATTCCCGCGCGTGTTGAGAGATCAGGAGATAGAGGTGTTCCACCGGCTGGCCACACACCACTCTTGGCCTGGCCAGAGGCTCAGGCAGTTATGAAGAGAAAACGCTAAGTCAGAATGATTCTACAGAACTAGGAAGGGAGTTGTTAATATAGTAAGTGATGGAATATTAGGAGTGTATGAAGAAACGGTGCTCAATCACTTTCTCCATTCAAACCGAGAAGTCGCACCCAGCCACTTGGACTGGACGGTAAAATGACACTCTCGCTGTTTTGCAGAGTCGAGGTTCGTTCACAGATAGTTCGAGTGGTTGGAAAATCGTTCCTTCACTCCGTCCTCATGTCCCAGCTTGATTGATTGATTGATGAAGATTAAGCCACCACAAGAGGTGGCACGGGCATGAATAGCCCCGTAAGTGGTATAGATGTTTGGAGTGAATGTGATCTTTGGTCGTGTAACATCTTGAAGTGTCTCTGGGGTCTGCGACGTCCCAGCTCCTTGTGTCTCCTCATATACCATCCAAGTACTGATGCTGGCTTAGCGATTTCTCCTCATGGCTGCCTTACCTTCATAATGGTATAGTGTCAAGAAGCTGAAAGAATGTTTTGACGTCGAAAAGCCATACAATGCTTTCTTCGCGAGAAGCTTTAAGGAAATGTTTTCCTGCTAGGTAAAGAGGTAATGCTTATCGGTTATACACAAACAATGCAGGCGATGAGTCACAATAACGTGGCTGAAGAATGTTGACCAGACCACACACTAGAAGGTGAAGGCACGACGACAATCGACTTGAGAATGGTCCAGGACGGACCGAAACGTCGTCGTCCCTTCACCTTCTAGTGTGTGGTCTAGTCAACTTACTTTAGCCCCGTTATTGTGAATCATCGCCTGCAATCTACACAATGTACTTTGGTGCTAGTAAGCCTGAAGACATTTTGATGGTGCCACTCACTCAAAGGCCAGAGTAAAGTGCCACCGTGAATGCCCCCTTGACACTCTTCCTTCTTACTACATCAAACATCCCAAATGTGTCCACCCTCTCTCTCGCTCTCTCTCTCTAACCCATCCCTAACTACAGAGAAATAGAGAGATAAACAGAGAGAAAGAGAGAGACATACAGACTGACAGACAGAGAGGCATACAATAAGACAGAGATAAATCAGGTATAATGTTGCGTTATTGCTTATCTTTTCCATTCTCCAGAATATTATCCACGTCGTGATCATGTCTCTCCTGCTGCCTTTCTCTTCCAGAAGTATGAGGTTTAACTGATTTAGATTATTCCTGTGACTCACGCCTCTCAGCCCCGTCGAATATGTCTGGAAGCAATCTTTCTGCAGTCCTTACCCGCTAAGGAATTCTATATTTTCAGGATATCAATAGATTCTTCAGCAAACTTTATGGCAAGTTTCAACGAAGTGATTTTCTTGCTTTTATCTCCACTTGGAGCCCGGATATAATGGGTTCTAACAAGCGTCGTGCTTTGTGCCTCACCTTCTCTTAAGAGAGACTTTGGACGACATCTCCATTGATGCTCTGAAAGTTTCGTCTTCCCTCTCTCCTTTGCATTACAGGTTTCCACCAGAATATTAATCTGTCTTTCCCAGTGCTCATGTTAGATATCAACGCATCTGCTGCACTTTCATGCCGTCGGCCAGAATGGTGTTCCGCTTTTTTTATGTAATCCTCGAAATCCAGGATTACGAAGACAAACAATTTGTCCGAACTTCCTACGGTTATGACCTTACCTGGAGGCCTGGTCGAGGACCGGGCCGCGGGGACACTAAAAAGCCCCGAAATCATCTCAAGATAACCTCAAGATATACCCATTTAGAGGGCCTTCACCAGCATCTCGGAGGCTGGGGATGAGGGTGGTAGTACTCGGCCTCCTGTTTTAACCTAGTTGTGCTTGCGGGGGTTGAGCTTCAGCTCCCTAGCTCGAAATCCAGGTCAGTTACAGTCATTACTTTCCTTCCTCCAGTTTCTTGTCAAATTTGATCATTCTTGTCGAACTTCTTAATTAGCAAACTGCCTTAATGATCTCGTGCATGTCATTTCACTTCCTTCAAAGGTATGGACACGGATATAGAGGCACTCACAAGCAAATACAAGTACCAGACCCTCAATCAAAAAGGCCACACTGGGTTCGCATTCTATTAGCGAAAATACCGATAACAATACACTTCACATGATTTATTATCTGACATAAAACCCCACTTACCTAAGTTCGAAACTAGGAACAGAAACGTGCATCGCTCAATTCCAGCCTGTGTTGCAGACACTAAACCAAAGTAACCCCTTACCCCTCCCCCCCTCCCACCCCCGACTTTACATAAACCAAACTAAACATAAACCCACAATATATAATATTAATTAAATAAAACGTTAATCGTCATATCGTGTGAAAATTTTATCTTGTCTGTTGTCTGCTGTATAATAAGGTCAAATTGGATTTATTTACATTTTAATTTAAAGCTTTACAGCTGAAGCTGTAGCCAATATTTGACCTCTTGTCTTGGGCTTCAGGACACTGAAGCACACAGGAAAGGAACCAAATACCTTTTGCATTACTTACATGGTCGGCACTGTACATGGTCGACACTGTACATGGTCGACACTGTACATGCTCGACACTGTACATGGTCGGCACTGAACATGGTCGGCACTGTACATGGTCAACACTGTACATGGTCGACACTGTACATGGTCGACACTGTACATGGTCGACACTGTACATGGTCGACACTGTACATGGTCGACACTGTACATGGTCGGCACTGAACATGGTCGACACTGTACATGGTCGACACTGTACATGGTCGGCACTGTACATGGTCGACACTGTACATGGTCAACACTGTACATGGTCGGCACTGTACATGGTCGACACAGTACATGGTCGACACTGTACATGGTCGACACTGTACATGGTCGGCACTGTACATGGTCGACACTGTACATGGTCGACACTGTACATGGTAGGCACTGTACATGGTCGGCACTGTACATGGTCGACACAGTACATGGTCGACACAGTACATGGTCGGCACTGTACATGGTCGGCACTGTACATGGTCGACACTGTACATGGTCGACACTGTACATGGTCGGCACTGAACATGGTCGACACTGTACATGGTCGACACTGTACATGGTCGGCACTGTACATGGTCGACACTGTACATGGTCGACACTGTACATGGTCGACACTGTACATGGTCAACACTGTACATGGTCGACACTGTACATGGTCAACACTGTACATGGTCGACACTGTACATGGTCGACACTGTACATGGTCGACACTGTACATGGTCGACACAGTACATGGTCGACACTGTACATGGTCGACACTGTACATGGTCGGCACTGTACATGGTCGACACTGTACATGGTCGACACTGTACATGGTCGACACTGTACATGGTCGGCACTGTACATGGTCGACACTGTACATGGTCGGCACTGTACATGGTCGGCACTGTACATGGTCGACACAGTACATGGTCGACACAGTACATGGTCGGCACTGTACATGGTCGGCACTGTACATGGTCGACACAGTACATGGTCGACACAGTACATGGTCGACACTGTACATGGTCGACACTGCACATGGTCGGCACTGTACATGGTCGACACTGTACATGGTCGGCACTGAACATGGTCGGCACTGTACATGGTCGACACAGTACATGGTCGACACTGTACATGGTCGACACTGTACATGGTCGACACTGTACATGGTCGGCACTGTACATGGTCGGCACTGAACATGGTCGGCACTGTACATGGTCGACACTGCACATGGTCGGCACTGTACATGGTCGACACTGTACATGGTCGGCACTGAACATGGTCGGCACTGTACATGGTCGACACAGTACATGGTCGACACTGTACATGGTCGACACTGTACATGGTCGGCACTGAACATGGTCGGCACTGTACATGGTCGACACAGTACATGGTCGACACTGTACATGGTCGACACTGTACATGGTCGGCACTGTACATGGTCGACACTGTACATGGTCGGCACTGTACATGGTCGGCACTGTACATGGTCGACACTGTACATGGTCGGCACTGTACATGGTCGACACTGTACATGGTCGATACATACATACACACACACACACATTCAGCTTTATATGAATATATTTTGACGGAATTTTCGTTTGTGCTTTGTTTTAACAACGCTGGAAATGGAGAAAAAAATAGAAAGGAGCGGTGAACGCGCGGAGAATCATGCTGCCTCGAGTGAACACTAGTAATTGGTGGCTGTCAACACAAAGGTAGCCAGGGCGGGGAGTGGGGCACGGCCTAGAGAGAGAGAGAGAGAGAGAGAGAGAGAGAGAGAGAGAGAGAGAGAGAGAGAGAGAGAGAGAGAGAGAGAGAGAGAGAGAGAGAGAGAGAGAGAGAGGGGAAGAGGGAAGTGAGAGTGGGTTACTTTTACTTTTGGAAGCGAGGGAGTGGGTGTGAAAAAATTTAATAGGTGAGTTGGGCGAGTATTCACAGCAGGAAAAGGAGAGGAAGCTATGTTAACATCACAATCACAATTTGTTTAGTAATCAAAACAAACTGTTCTGATTACACACAGAAATCAGAATAGCGTGATGCATCAAATGAACAAATCCCCAAGGGCCGTGACAAGGGTTCGAACCTGCGTCACGACCCTTTGTAGATTTGTTCATTTAAACTGTTCTAATGTAATCAAACCAAATTGTTCAGATGTAATCAAGACAAAAGAGAACAGGAGAACGCTTCAGCATGGCCTGGGACAAACTAGAGAGATTATCTGTGAATGGGCTGCACAACTTTGTTCCATCCAAATGTTGACATTTGGGACGGGGAACAGATCGCAAGTAGAGAGCACGAAAGCCCACTCTCGCCAGCGTTCCCAACGTCAAGAAACGGTCGTACTATAGTGCCTTATCCTAACCAACCAGAGGACTCACGGACAGAAAACCGGGGCATTATAGTCAATTTCGCGAGCCGCCAGCATTTTGTAGTAGGACAGTTTTGGAGCTTCGAGGAACAGTCATTACGAGTAAGTCATTGCATCCATCTAAGAACATTCGGAAGGCGGGGGCTAGGAGCCGAGCTCGACCCTGCAAGTGCATCTAGGTAAGTACACACACACAATCTCGTAATAGGATTTCTTCAGTCTATGAAGTTGTTCATGGTTGCCTTGACGGAGAAAAGCTTAGAGTTGGCGGGGGTATTAGGCAGAGGACGCTGCGAGCTGTCAGCAGCATGCCCCTGTCAAGAGCTCCAAGTGGCAGGCTCTTGCCAAGAGTTCCCTGTGTCATGCCCTTGTCAAGAGCTGCCAGTGGCATGCCCCTGTCAAGAGCTCCAAGTGGCAGGCTCTTGCCAAGAGTTCCCTGTGTCATGCCCTTGTCAAGAGCTGCCAGTTGCATGCCCCTGTCAAGAGCTCCAAGTGGCAGGCTCTTGCCAAGAGTTCCCTGTGTCATGCCCTTGTCAAGAGCTGCCAGTGGCATGCCCCTGTCAAGAGCTCCAAGTGGCAGGCTCTTGCCAAGAGTTCCCTGTGTCATGCCCTTGTCAAGAGCTGCCAGTGGCATGGCCCTGTCAAGAGCTCCAAGTGGCAGGCTCTTGCCAAGAGTTCCCTGTGTCATGCCCTTGTCAAGAGCTGCCAGTGGCATGCCCTTGTCAAGAGTTCCCAAGGCGGATGTTCCAGGAGAACGGGAGATCAACACTTGGGCATGAGCCTTTGTCTTGCCTCGTCTCGTTCCGCCCACCATACGCTCTCCCCCCTCCCTCTCTTTCACCCCTCTCTCTCTCTCTCTCTCTCTCTCTCTCTCTCTCTCTCTCTCTCTCTCTCTCTCCCTTTTTCCCCCTCTATTTACCCCTCTCTCTCCATCTCTGTACCCCTCAAATTTCAGTAAATCTGCTAGAGGAACGTGCAAGTTGGTGGCCGTAACTGTGCCTCCACTGGAGACTGCAGAGATTTGTATGCTCCTGGCAGCAGCGCGCGGTAAACAAGTGTGTCAAAACAAGAGTCCATCTGGAGGCAGGCTCCGTGTTGGAAATCACAGTCCAGACCTCAGCTTCATCTATAGACACCACTATCACTGACTTGGCCAGGCCCAAGCCAGGGCCAGGTAAGGTCAAAGCTAGTATTCAAACACACACATATAATATTTATGTATATTGTATAGCTCTTATGTCTTTGGTCTCCTCGCTCACTTTACCAAGCAGTTCCTGATACGAATAAGAACATTAAATGGACATCAACAAAAGCCAAACGAAGGTAAGCGGGTAATTGGATTCCGTGGTTTATGGAGTGATATTGGAATTGCTTCTTAAAGCCCACAGTCACGAGGCAGCATGGGTTCAGGGCGCGAGTCCCATTTAAAAGCGCTCGAACGGAAAATGAAGCCGAAGAAGCTTCATTTTCCACAACGGCAAATTTGTCCGCGATACTGGTTGTTTTGTGAGGGGGCGTCTGCAGGGTCCAGGTGTTCCAGGTCCGTGCGGGAATGGTGGGGGGTGCTGTCAGAGGTCCTTGTGAGGGGTGGTGGTGGTGGGGCTGTCAGAGGTCCTTGTGAGGGATGGTGGTGTGGCTCTCAGAGGTCCTTGTGAGGGGTGGTGGTGGTGCTGTCAGAGGTCCTTGTGAGGGATGGTGGTGGGGCTGTCAGAGGTCATTGTAAAGGGTGGTGAGGGTGCTCTCACTGCTCTGAACGACTCACATGAGTGGTGGCGGTGCTCTGAACGACTCACATGAGTGGTGGCGGTGCTCTGAACGACCCCTATGAGTGAGAGATGAGAGGCAAGGTTGAGGCGGGAGGAACCAAGCTATGTGAACACCACCGAGACACGCCTCGTCGCCGCTGTCTTCAATACCATTAAAGGTGTCTTGAGAACATTACACGTAAACAATACCATTGTTAAGGAGGACCTCTTACGGAAGCTTTGTGTAGACATGTGAACTCCAAGTACCAGCAGCACCGATCTTCCACCTGATACGTCGCAATTTGTTACGGAGTCGTCCCATTTCGTTAAAAATTAGGTAGCATTAATACAATTAACGAGCCGAGGCATCGGAGCCTCGGTTCGAGGCTCCGATGGTTCAAATGAATCAATAACTGCTTAAGTCAGCTAAAACAAGTAAATAATAAACCTGGAGGTATCATTACAATCGGATAATTGGCATATGCTTAGCATATCATTAGCATGTAATTAGCATACGAAACGATAAACTCTTTTTAAACAGCGAACAATTGCTTGCACCAGCTTAAAAAAAGTAATCACTGTTGTTATCATTATATTCGGATTAACTAATTGCTAAAACTTTTTGGCTGGAACTGCTAATTATACAACACTATACAGTAAATGTTCATGCATTGCGAACATTTTAACTGATGTTGGAGATTTGTCTTTGGTGGATATAAACTCTATCACAAAGGATCAAATTGTGTCTACGAGTATTTTGTTTAATTTGCTTCACATTTTGACTAAGATATTGATATAATATAACAAGTAATCATCAAGGACTCTTTGTTGTTTTAACAGAGAAATGACTAAATTTACCAGCGATTTAAATCATATTGAAGTCAATTAACTATTACGTGAGCTGTGTGTGAGCAAAGTAAGTTTGATCGCAGCTAATCCCTGAATCTCCTTCATGACCTAAAACTCATTTGAATGGTCTCAATGATATTATGTTTAATCTTTATATTTAAATTATTTAATTTATCTATACTGTTATACTGTATGTATTGTATATATATATATATATATATATATATATATATATATATATATATATATATATATATATATATATATATATATATATATATATATTAGTATATTTTGGTAGCAGTCTTTCCTGTAGACATATATTATTAAATATGACCGAAAAAGTAAGATTAATAATTCTAACACGAATTTTCTCAATCTTTCGCACATTACGCTTCACTGTTGGAGGTAAATCAAAAATCACTTCTCCAAAATTCATTTTTATTTCTAGTCTGACGCGACACGGGCGCGTTTCGTAAAACTTATTACATTTTCAAAGACTTCACAAATACACAACTGATTAGAACTTACGTCTCTCTGATATTATATCTACATTTGAGTGAGGTGGGAAGGGTGATGTGGCATTAACACAAGACAGAACAGGAGGGGATATTAATAGGGTATTAAAAGTATCAACACAAGACAGAACAGAAACAATGGGTATTGAATAGAAGTGTTTGTAGAAAGCCTATTGGTCCATATTTCTTGATGCTTCTATATTGGAGCGGAGTCTTGAGGTGGGTAGAATATAGTTGTGCAATAATTGGCTGTTGATTGCTGGTGTTGACTTCTTGATGTGTAGTGCCTCGCAAACGTCAAGCCGCCTGCTATCGCTGTATCTATCGATGATTTCTGTGTTGTTTACTAGGATTTCTCTGGCGATGGTTTGGTTATGGGAAGAGATTATATGTTCCTTAATGGAGCCCTGTTGCTTATGCATCGTTAAACGCCTAGAAAGAGATGTTGTTGTCTTGCCTATATACTGGGTTTTTTGGAGCTTACAGTCCCCAAGTGGGCATTTGAAGGCATAGACGACGTTAGTCTCTTTTAAAGCGTTCTGTTTTGTGTCTGGAGAGTTTCTCATGAGTAGGCTGGCCGTTTTTCTGGTTTTATAGTAAATCGTCAGTTGTATCCTCTGATTTTTGTCTGTAGGGATAACGTTTCTATTAACAATATCTTTCAGGACCCTTTCCTCCGTTTTATGAGCTGTGGAAAAGAAGTTCCTGTAAAATAGTCTAATAGGGGGTATAGGTGTTGTGTTAGTTGTCTCTTCAGAGGTTGCATGGCTTTTCACTTTCCTTCTTATGATGTCTTCGATGAAACCATTGGAGAAGCCGTTATTGACTAGAACCTGCCTTACCCTACAGAGTTCTTCGTCGACTTGCTTCCATTCTGAGCTGTGGCTGAGAGCACGGTCGACGTATGCGTTAACAACACTCCTCTTGTACCTGTCGGGGCAGTCGCTGTTGGCATTTAGGCACATTCCTATGTTTGTTTCCTTAGTGTAGACTGCAGTGTGGAAACCTCCGCCCTTTTCCATGACTGTTACATCTAGAAAAGGCAGCTTCCCATCCTTTTCCGTCTCGTAAGTGAACGCTTTAAAAGAGACTAACGTCGTCTATGCCTTCAAATGCCCACTTGGGGACTGTAAGCTCCAAAAAACCCAGTATATAGGCAAGACAACAACATCTCTTTCTAGGCGTTTAACGATGCATAAGCAACAGGGCTCCATTAAGGAACATATAATCTCTTCCCATAACCAAACCATCGCCAGAGAAATCCTAGTAAACAACACAGAAATCATCGATAGATACAGCGATAGCAGGCGGCTTGACGTTTGCGAGGCACTACACATCAAGAAGTCAACACCAGCAATCAACAGCCAATTATTGCACAACTATATTCTACCCACCTCAAGACTCCGCTCCAATATAGAAGCATCAAGAAATATGGACCAATAGGCTTTCTACAAACACTTCTATTCAATACCCATTGTTTCTGTTCTGTCTTGTGTTGATACTTTTAATACCCTATTAATATCCCCTCCTGTTCTGTCTTGTGTTAATGCCACATCACCCTTCCCACCTCACTCAAATGTAGATATAATATCAGAGAGACGTAAGTTCTAATCAGTTGTGTATTTGTGAAGTCTTTGAAAATGTAATAAGTTTTACGAAACGCGCCCGTGTCGCGTCAGACTAGAAATAAAAATGAATTTTGGAGAAGTGATTTTTGATTTACCTCCAACAGTGAAGCGTAATGTGCGAAAGATTGAGAAAATTCGTGTTAGAATTATTAATCTTACTTTTTCGGTCATATTTAATAATATATATATATATATATATATATATATATATATATATATATATATATATATATATATATATATATATATATATGACAAAGAGGTGCTTGGTCCAGGCGTCTATTACCACAATCTCGCCAGTGTTGGCCTCACCTCCCCTATCACTTCAGCATGGAATTATTAACTGTATTTAATAATGAGAGAGAGAGAGAGAGAGAGAGAGAGAGAGAGAGAGAGAGAGAGAGAGAGAGAGAGAGAGAGAGAGAGAGAGAGAGAGAGAGAGAGAGAGAGAGAGAGAGGGAGAGAGAGAGAGAGAGAGAGAGAGAGAGAGAGAGAGAGAGGGAGAGAGAGAGAGAGAGAGAGAGAGAGAGAGAGAGAGAGAGAGAGAGAGAGAGAGAGAGAGAGAGAGAGAGAGAGAGAGAGAGAGAGAGAGAGAGAGAGAGAGAGAGAGAGAGAGAGAGAGAGAGAGGGAGAGAGAGAGAGAGAGAGAGAGAGAGGGAGAGAGAGAGAGAGAGAGAGAGAGAGAGAGAGAGAGAGAGAGAGAGAGAGAGAGAGAGAGAGAGAGAGAGAGAGAGAGAGAGAGAGAGAGAGAGAGAGAACAGGAGAGGGGGAAGAGAACCGACCCTTTCACTTGGTACATTTTCAGCTTTGTGTCACGTTTTATCGTCTAGTTGTTACTAGAAGTATACAAAGAAATAAGGGAAAAAATATTTTCTGTTCCAAGACACTAATTCTGTCCACTCTCAACCCATTTCCACTCGCGGATACTCTTATCTCTCCCACTCGCGGATACTCTTATCTCTCCCACTCGCGGATACTCTTATCTCTCCCACTGCCTCAAATACAACGTTTATATATTTCAACAGACGGGTTCATATTTCTTCAGGCAGGTGTTTAATGTTCTGTCTTCTCAATTCATTCACATTTTCAAGTTATCTCTTCCAATTTGTGTTGAGTGCCGCTCCTTGAGTCACCAGTGCCAACTCTTGTGTTTTTGTCCGCCATGCCAACTCACTATAGCGTCTCATTCTGGCACTCTGAAGCCTCATTCTGGCACTCTGAAGCCTCATTCTGGCACTCTGAAGTCTCATTCTGGCACTCTGAAGCCTCATTCTGTCACTCTGAAGCCTCATTCTGGCACTCTGAAGCCTCATTCTGGCACTCTGAAGCCTCATTCTGGCACTCTGAAGCCTCATTCTGGCACTCTGAAGCCTCATTCTGGCACTCTGAAGCCTCATTCAGGTACTCTGAAGCCTCATACTGGCACTCTGAAGCCTCATTCAGGCACTCTGAAGCCTCATTCTGGCACTCTGAAGCCTCATTCTGGCACTCTGAAGCCTCATTCTGGCACTCTGAAGCCTCATTCTGGCACTCTGAAGCCTCATTCAGGTACTCTGAAGCCTCATTCAGGTACTCTGAAGCCTCATACTGGCACTTTGAAGCCTCATTCTGGCACTCTTGTTATACTCAAATTCTGTCAGTTGAAATGTAACCAATCACAGGCAAGTAGGCCTCTGACGTCATGCCAGACAGAGGAGCATCAAGCATGCTCCCAGCAGCCTCAGTTATCCTCACAGACCCAGAGTAGGTGGACCTCGGCTGGCCAGTTATACACCTGTTTGCCTCACTCAATAAATATATACAGAAGCGACTACTGTGTCTACATTCAACCCGAACAAGGCAAACGAATACTGGTAGCAGCAGTGGGATCCAGAAATTTTTTCTGGAAGCAAAAGTTCCAGTACCCAGCATCGCCTCGTGTTCCAGCCAAAACCGCCGCCACCGCCACCGCCATAAGCCGCCATCCTGCCACCCACGCATCAAATATTGTGCCAGACCGGGGTCCTGCCATCAACCACTACTCCAGGCTAACGTTTTAGAAGTAAGGGTCAATATCTTCCTGTGAGAACGCTCACTCATCAGTGAGGAGGAAGGAAGCTTCCCGCGCCAGCCATTTTTGAACCTCGCGCCACCACGTGGGAACCACCTATTACACCCACCACCACCACCACCGCCACCCAAGCTGACAGTATCAAGCTTCGTGAGGGTGCAAGCTACTGCAATCGTCGTCAGCCATCGTCGCAAGTATCAACTGGTTATTCCATCGTCGCAATATTGTCGTCGTCAGAATTTATCTTCGTGCCTCTAGCCTGAACAGTGTGGGGTCCCTGAGTCTCGCGCCACCGCCGCCAGGAGCGCTGCCGTCGCATCCAGTTTGTAAACACGCCTCACATGGGCCTCTTCAGATCTTCACGACGCTTCTCCTACTTTGGCTACTGGTGATCCTCATAAATTACAACCCTGAGATAAGTAATTGCTAGTTGAGAACAACGTGCCAAGTGTTAAAAAGTGACTTATGTAATAATTCCCATAATATCCTGTGAATTAACCATTCAGTGACTTGTTAAATATTGGAGCTGGTTCAGTACTGCACTCCCCACAGTTTTCCTGTGTGATTTCAACATTCCTGCTTCTTACAGTAATTTCATTGAATTTTAATTGTTCTCCTAGAGTGTTATTGGTAAATTCAAATTCCAGTGAATTAAGAAATCCTTGTTTTAGTAGCAGTTAAGGATTTGTGCAATATAATTTTTTTTAATTTCTCCAGACCTAACTTGAAATTTATCCTTTAAGCATTTTATTTTAAACTTTTACCATAGGAGTTATATACATTCCTGTGTCCAGTTTATGTGCTACATCCATATTTCTTGCATTGCCACTTGTTGTGTTGAATCTTTTTAATGAAATTTTGCAATTGCATTTCCCAGTTTTTATTCTAAATTGCTGTGCTTAGTCTGGTTTAATTAATTTACATACATCTAATTCCAGTCATTTTTTTAATGAAAGATTGCTAAATTTAGTTTACAATTGCTTGTTCTTGATTATTTTCTTGCCTAGCCCAATTTAATAATTTTATTTCTGCCATTTTTACTTTAGCCAAGTTGATATTTTTTTGTGTTTATTTTTGTGTATACTATTTCTGATGCCAGGTGCACTTAATTATAATCTGCGTTCAAATATTACTTCCACGGCTGTGACAATGCCTACCACTGTTGAAACCCCTTCAGAATCAATGGGAACAGTTGCTTGTCCCAATGGCCAGAGATCAGCTCAGGAAATGGCTATTCCTCTTTTTGCTGGGGAATCCCGCTTATTAGAGTCATGGTTTAGTAAGGTTGAAGCGAAAACTGTTGCACGTTTTTCTAAGCCTACTGATGCCGAATACTTAGCAATTGCACGGTCAGCTGTGGACACAACCAAAGGTGATGCACGTTTTGTTGTTGATGAGAAAGCCATTGTTAGCCTCCAGTCTTGGCCTGAATTTAAGGATTTCTTTCGCCGTCGCTTTGTTAATAAAGGAGACCTTGACCCATATAGGTTAGTCAAGAAAATTGCCAATGCCACCATGCAGCCTGGTGAATCGTTTAATGCGTTTACTAGCCGTCTCGATCAGTATCTGTATGCCTTAGTTTCTGCTATGAATAATTCAACTTGGTTAGATAAAGACAATAATCTGTCCCCTGAGGCTATGGCCAAAATGATAGCATTTGGTACTTTAATGCATTTTGCCCCCGAGCATACAAAACCAATCGTTGAGCAACAAAATTTTGGTGTTAAACATGAAATTGGTGAAGTGTTTGAGGCTATTAACAATGCCGCCGATAAACTAGCTCCCCGAAGTGCTCAACTGTTGCCACCCTCTGATGCTGTAAATGTAGTTACAAGTTCTCAGCATCCTCCCACAAATTCTCAAAACTCTTGGTCGCAGAAGCGTACCCATGCTCGTAGCCCCCAGTCAAATTCGCCGCCTCATAAAATGCCGAAACGCCATAGTCCACAACCATCCACTCCCTCATGTTGGCATTGTGGTAAGAGTAACCACCTTGCAAGGGACTGTTGGTCCGCCCCTAGATCATCACCTCCTAGACAATTCTCTCGGCCCCCTCATCAATCTAATCATTCTAGGCTTCCATATTGCACGTACCATAAACAAGTTGGTCACCACACTGCGGATTGTAGAGCTAGGCAAAGGACATCTCCACCTCGTAACTCCCATGGTCAGTCTTGGCGAGGCTCACAGCGTCCAAGACATTATCAGAACTCTCGTAATTACAACTCCCAGCCCAGCTATAATGCAACTTCAAATTATAATGCTCAGTCACAGAATGCTGGAGCTCAGAATGATCACTCCATGTCGTCGGGAAACCCCCAAGGCCATCCGCTAACCAATTCAAGCTAGCCAATCCTAGTGCCCTCCCTGTGTATTCAGTAGCTACCCAAAATAGATTTGGACACTTGACAGAGGAGGACACTGACTCTAGACCAGTTGTAGATGTTGACGGATCCACAGTAAATTTGACACAAACAAGACGCAGATATCCCAGACAACATAAGTCAAAAATAGTAACTTGTCCAGTCTCAAGTGATGGTCCCCTTGTATCAGCCATTGTACATGGTAGAGTTTTAAAAGTTTTTCTTGACTCAGGTGCAAAAATTAATATTGTCAAGCCCTCAGCTCTTAGAGACATTGAAAGTAAGCACCCTACTATTTTAAAACAGTCACACATACCTTTTCTAAGTGGTATTTCAGGAAATAAAGTAAAAGTTCAGGGTGAAATTGACCTCCCACTCAAGTTCAATGATGTCACATTGTCTATAACATGTTTAGTTGTTGACATTATTCATTTTCCTGGAGACATTCTCTTAGGTCTGTACACCATGATTGATGAAAATATTGCATTGTTTCCCCATCGTTGGAACATAAGTATCAAAGACCACGTCATACCCTTGTGTAGCATGTATCGACAGGGCCACGAGTTCAACCTTCAATCAGATTATGTTAATTTTGTTGACACCCGCCTTGCTAGCGTAGGTTTGTCAGATCATTGTCGTGGTAGCATACCCGAGAAAACAGGCACTCGATTGAAGCATAGTAGTTATGCAGTTGTTAAGGAGAATGAGTATCGGGACTTTCTGGAAGGGGACGCCCTAACGGATTCTCGTTGTCTCGCTCGCCTGGCAGCTTCCATCTCTGAAGTCAGTGGTTCCATGGCTACTGACACTGTGTTACACCCTCATTCTCTCACCAGAATAAGAGTTAAGGTTCAGGGAGTGCCTGAGTTGTCGGATGTGATTGCGGAAAGTGAAACATGTAAAGTGAATGGTACATTTGTTGAACCCTCCTGGCACACAGTGCAGGATGGTACTGTCTCACTTTTTATCGCGAACACAAGTAATGCCGATATCCATCTCCAGTCTGGTACCCATGTTGTAGATTTTGCCCATTACTCGTTACCGGTGCGAGTTGTGGATGATGTCTCCATGGATCATACTGTTTGTACACTCACACCAGGAGAACAGGGATCTCAGCCAGAGGTGCAAGCGCAACACCTCAGTCCTACTGATTTTCCTGACTCTGTGGCTCAGCTTTTGGAAATTTTGAACAGGAATAGAGCTGTTGTTGCTCTACCAGGAGAAAAATTAGGTCTCACTCCTCTTATTACACATAAAATTCCCCTTGAACAAGGAACTACGCCTATTTATGTACCAGCTTACCGACTTCCCCATTCTCAGAGAGCAGAAGCAGATAGACTTGTAGAAGAAATGTTACAGAGTGATGTAATTGAATCGAGTAATTCGCCATGGAACGCTCCATTGATTCTTGTACCAAAGCGAGATGGGACTTGGAGACCTGTAATCGATTATCGCAAGCTTAATAGAGTAACAATACCTGATCGTTTCCCACTTCCAGTTCTAAATGATTTGTTGCAAAGTATTGGTCGAAACAAAGTATTCTCAACGTTAGATTTGTTGCAGGGATTCTGGCAAATCCCCCTTGATGAGGAAAGTAAACAATTGACAGCCTTTAGTACTCCCAATGGTCATTTTCATTTCAAAAGAATGCCGTTTGGTTTGCGTAGTAGTCCAATAACCTTTTCACGGCTCATGACAAACCTATTTCGTAGATTGATAGGAAGTACGCTTCTAGTTTACCTTGATGATCTCATAATCATGTCGCAAGATGTTCAGACTCATTTCCAGAACCTTGAGAAAGTACTTGCAAAGCTCGCTGAAGCTAATTTAAAAATAAAGCTTGCAAAATGTTCATTTTTAAAGCAAAAGATTAATTTCCTAGGTCATACAGTTACACCTTCAGGTATTACATTGAATGAATCAAAAATTATTGCTGCCCGTGATTTTCCAACACCTCGTACCGCAGAAGCCGTAAGACAGTTCACAGGTCTTGTAGGATTTTATCGTTCATTTATTGCTGGATTCTCTATTATAGCCGCTCCGCTTTACAAGTTGCAAAGAAAAGATGAACCCTTTGTTTGGGGAGAGGCCCAGGATCAGTCATTCAAAAAACTCAAAGCAGCCTTGATTTCGTCACCTGTCCTTAGGTATCCAGATTTTTCTAAACCTTTTACGTTGGTTACAGATGCTAGTGACATAGGTCTAGGTGCTGCATTACTTCAAGCAGAAGGTCACAGAGATCACGCAATAGCTTATGCTAGCCGCACATTATCCAAAGAAGAGAAAAATTATAGTGCAACAGAACGAGAAGCCTTGGCAGTTGTTTGGGCACTTAAACATTTCAAGGATACAATTTATAATTACCCAGTTCATGTTCTTACAGATCACCAACCATTAATTCCCTTGTTCAAAAATAAGAATCCAGTTGGAAAGTTTGCTAGATATTTGCTCACAATTCAAGAATTCAATCCCACATTTGGATATATTCCAGGAAAGCAAAATGTTGTAGCGGATGCGTTTTCTCGACACGTAGCTGCGATTCAGTTAAATTACCCAGCATTAGATGCTACAGTAGTAGAAACGGAACAAAGACAAGACCCCATATGGGCACCCGTCATTAAATTTTTGACTAAGCAAGACACTCGCCCGATTCATAAACCACCAGTACCATTGAAAGAACTAGTTATGTTGGACAGTTTACTGTGTAGAGTAGTAAAGCTAGGGACAGCCTCGAGGAAATGTTGTCAGTTAGTTGTTCCAGCTGTCTTGGTACCAACTGTGTTAAAAATTATCCATGATGCTCCTGCAAGTGCACATCCAGGAAAGGATCGTACACTCCAACAAGGTCGATTGAAATATTTTTGGCCAAAAATGGCTAAGGAGATTGCTCATTATGTTGACAGATGTTTAACTTGTTTACAGCACAAGGGACATGTTTCAGGACCTAATCCAATTCAGGTGTACCCAGCAACTAAAGCTCCTTGGGAACGAATATCGATGGATTTATTGACAAATTTTGCGGAAACAGAGAAAGGGAACAAACATTTGCTTGTAATGGTCGATAATTTTTCACGGTTTTGCGAACTAGTTCCTATCCCGAACAAAACAGCAGAAACCATAGCCAGCGCATTCCATGACCAAATAATTTGTAGATATAGTATGCCTAAAGTAATCCTTTCAGATAATGGTCCGGAATTCAGTAATAGTATTCTAACTAGCTTGTGTGATTTATATAACATCAAAAAATGTAGCATCATGCCTTATCATCCGGCAAGTAATGGACTAGCTGAACGTACTAACAGGAAAGTGTTAGATGCCTTGAGAGTCACGTTGAATTTTGATAACAACAATTGGGATGATTTTATACCCTTAATTCAGTGTGCTATAAATTCTTCAATTAATGTTTCTACTGGTGACACACCTCACGCTATTCTTTATGGTACAGATAAGATCCTCCCTAATGAATTGATTAACGTACCTCCTACTCCCTTATATAACGTAGATGATTTTGTTCAAGTGAAGCGTAGACAAATGCAATTAGTATTCAAGAAAATACGAGAACAACTGTCCAAAGCAACAGCCGAGTTCACTCTAGCAAGGAATGCACGAGCTAAACCCAATAAAATAACTATTGGATCTGTAGTAATGATACTTAACCAACACAGGTCTGGTCCTATGTACAAGTTAACTAAGAAATTTTTGGGTCCATATAAGGTAATCGAGCTTATTAAAGGTAACAAATACAGACTTAAGAACTTGTTAACAGGAGAGTATATAAATGAGCATTTAGACCACATGAAGTTAGCTAAAATGACTGTTGACGAGACTGATGAGGAAGATGACAATGAACTTACCCAGACAGATACTCCTACTCGGACACCACCTTCTGTGGTTGACAGACCACTTGATGTTCAGCAACCCCATACTAGCAATTATAATCTTAGATCTAGACCTCTCGTTTCAACCGTGCACTCACCACATGTCCATTGGCTAGATGTTAACGAGGATATCTCTCAAGATGATAGTTTGTCGCATGAAGTTTCACCTGTTCCGGACCTTCAGTCAGAGCCAGAGTTGTATAGTGCTCTGGATGAGCTAGGTGTAGATATCCGCAGAATTTATAATTGAATGCACTCTGCAGTTATTCTGTTTGTTTTGAAAAAAAAAAAAAACTCATTTGCAGTATTTCTACCACATGTGTCTTATTATTACCATTATATATAATGTATAGTTTTTCTCAACTTTATTTGGTTATAAATTAGATGCCATTGTTAAGTCTACTACCATTTGTATTTTTACAGTGCTTGTCATAGGAGTTATTATTGTTCTAGCAACCACATTGAGGCCAGTGAATCCTGACTGCTATCACGCAGATGTTAGTCTTCTTGATCCAGGTCTTGTATATGCTTGTAAATATATTGCACATTATATATATTGTACATTGGTCTTGTAAATATATTGTATTTTTCAGAAAAAAAAGAGAGAAAAAAAAAAAAAAAATCATTATCTATCTTGAAATTCAATTGTGGTTGTTAGGTCAGAACTTTGTTCCATTAATGTAATAATTGTTTAATTTTGTATGGTTTTCAAGCACATGCCATTGACACATGTTAATAATTTTGTTTAGGCAATACCTTGGGTTGTATTGTTCATATCTGATCAGTAGACATACACATGTTCTTAATACTCTGATTTAATCAAAGCATTGTTACCATGATTTTCACCTATTATGATGAATTTTTTTTTTTGGTGCATATATGCCGAGTTGTTTGTATTACGCACACCTGATCTTCTTTCAATGTTTTATTATGCAAATTTCACATGTAAGCCATTATTGTATGCCACCGAGGTCCTTTCAGTATCATTGTAACTATATAGCTAGCCAGAGCTTGTCGACAAGGGACGTCGACTTGGTAGCGTGTCCGAGCGGTGTTATACTCAAATTCTGTCAGTTGAAATGTAACCAATCACAGGCAAGTAGGCCTCTGACGTCATGCCAGACAGAGGAGCATCAAGCATGCTCCCAGCAGCCTCAGTTATCCTCACAGACCCAGAGTAGGTGGACCTCGGCTGGCCAGTTATACACCTGTTTGCCTCACTCAATAAATATATACAGAAGCGACTACTGTGTCTACATTCAACCCGAACAAGGCAAACGAATACTCTGAAGCCTCATTCTGGCACTCTGAAGCCTCATTCAGGTACTCTGAAGCCTCATACTGGCACTCTGAAGCCTCATTCAGGCACTTTGAAGTCTTATTCTGGCACTCTGAAGCCTCATTCTGACACTCTTGAGCCTCATCGTTGCACTATGGTGCCTCTATCATTCTCATCATACGCTCTTCATGTTTCCATAGTTGCAACCTTGAGTACTCTCACTCTCCCCAGTCAACTCACTCACCTTCCTTTGCATTTACCTTTCCTGACACAAGTGGCACTACACACATGTGACACTTCACACACATGTGACACTTCACACACATGTGACACTTCTCACACATGTGATCATATTGCGTCTCTCCTTTGCTGGATCATTGAGTTCCTTACCGCATCCACTTGCCTATTTCTTCCCCCATTCATTGGGAGAGGGTGAACTTCCCACTTCACCGGGGATATGGTGCATTTCCTGCCACAAATGTCTCACTCATAGTCATTCTGAATGAGACAGATGTCATCCTTCAGAATGATGACATCTGAATGACAGATGCACCATTCAGATGTCTCATTCTACATTCAGTTGAGGCAAGAAACTACCCGAGAATCTCGTCTCAAGACTTTTATTTCAAGACTGAGGGCAAAGGCCCTTTGGTGTGACAGTTCCGGGACTCGTGGAGAGGCAGCTTCCCCCTCCCTCACTGTCATGTCGAGGTCCGTCTGAGCCGTGACTGACGTTGTGTATTATTAACGTAGTAAGTAAGGTGAGATGTGCCACCAGGGTGTTTAATGAGGACCATTGAGCGACTTCTAATAGAGCGACGCAGAGAGTTTCAGATGTGATAAAGACAAGTGTGTGTGTGTGTGTGTGTGGGAGTGTTGGTATGTGTGTGTGTGTGTGTGTGTGTGTGTGTGTGTGTGTGTGTGTGTGTGTGTGTGTGTGTGTGTGTGTGTGTGTGGGAGACAGAGGAGGGTGTTTCGGAAGATTATAGGCATTTCAAGAGATCTCTCACTAGGAAGCTTAAGGAGATTTAAGGAGGAGGATTAAGAATATTTAAGAAGGAAGTTTAAGAATATTATAAAGAGGAAGATTAAGGAGAATTAAGGAGGGAGTTTAAGGAGATCCAAAGAAGAAAATTAAGACGATCTAAGGAGCGTATTTCAGACAAAAGTAAGTGGGGATTTTCTGAAGGGATATCTTACCTTACCTTGCCTTTCCTTGATATGATTTCGGGGCTTAGCGTCCCCACGACCCGGTCGTCGACCAGGCCTCCTCGTTGCTGAACTGGTCAACCAGGCTGTTGGGCGCAGCTGCTCGTAGCCTGACGTATGAATCAAAGCCTGGTTGATCAGGTATCCTTTGGAGGTGCTTATCAAGTTCTCTCTTGAACACTGTGAGGGGTCGGCCAGTTATGCCTTCTATGTGTAGTGGAAGCGTGTTGAACAGTCTCGGTTGTATCTGATGTTGATAGAGTTCTCTGTCAGAGTACCAATTGCACCTCTGCTTTTCAACGGCTATGCAAGGAGCTTCAGTAACACTACTGAAGAAGTTTAAGGAATAACAATTATGCAGTTTCAGTAAGGAAGAAAACAAGGAGTTTCGAAACTGTCACTCATGGAGCTTCATTTCTGTAGATGATCTCGAACCATTTCTTGCCAGTATCCTGTCTTGAAATATCTTTCAGCAAATTAATATTATTTTCAAGCCTGTAAAAAATATACCTTAAGATGTTGCTACTGTAATATTCATAGTTCAAAGGATTCATTGAACTTACAGATAATCAGGCAAGGAAAGGAAATTCAATTAAGGATACAAACAGTCACCATGACAGCTTCCTGGTCTTGGTTCGCCGCAGCTCCACCAGCTGTCGGATTGATAGACGAGGTAGAAAGGTACATGAAGTTTGTTGACCAGACCACACACTAGAAATTGAAGGGACGACGACGTTTCGGTCCGTCCTGGACCATTCTCAAGTCGATTGTGTGGCTTGGGGCTCCTGGCAGCTCCTGGGGCAGCAGCACAATCGACTTGAGAATGGTCCAGGACGGACCGAAACGTCGTCGTCCCTTCAATTTCTAGTGTGTGGTCTGGTCAACATACTTCAGCCACGTTATTGTGACTCATCGCTTGCATATGAAGTTTGTATCTCTGTATCAGTTTGTATCTTTGTCTCAATTTCCTTTGCTTGTCTGATCATCTGTAAGTTTAACTATAATGAATCCTTTGATCTGAAATACGAATATTACAATAGCAACATCTTAAGGTATACTTTTTACAGACTTTAAAATAATATCACTTTAATCTGCCAAAAACGAAATAAAAGCAACTTTAGGAACAGCAGCA
This sequence comes from Procambarus clarkii, assembly GCF_040958095.1. Taxonomy (NCBI): domain Eukaryota; kingdom Metazoa; phylum Arthropoda; class Malacostraca; order Decapoda; family Cambaridae; genus Procambarus; species Procambarus clarkii. The sequence continues at coordinate 38,708,450 of NC_091154.1, read as the reverse complement.
TCATTAGAAGCAGCAGTGGCAGCAGCAGCAACACCAGCAGCAGTAGCACCAGCAGCAGTAGCAGCATCAGCATCAGCAGCAGCAGTAGCAGCAGTAGCAGCAGCAGCGTCAGCAGCAATAGCAGCATCAGCAGCAGCAGTAGCACCACCAGCAGCAGCAGTAGCAGCATCAGCAGCAGTAGCAGCACCAGCAGCAGTAGCAGCAGCACCAGCAGTAGCAGCAGCAGCAGCACCAGCAGTAGCAGCACCAGCAGCAGTAGCAGCACCAGCAGCAGTAGCAGCACCAGCAGCAGTAGCAGCACCAGCAGCAGCAGTAGCAGCAGCAGCACCAGCAGCAGCAGTAGCAGCAGCAGCAGCAGCAGCAGCACCAGCAGCAGCAGCAGTAGCAGCAGCAGCAGCAGCAGCAGCAGCAGCAGCAGCAGTAGCAGCAGTAGCAGCAGCAATAGCAGCAGCGGCACGAGCGAGAGAGACAACACATGCTGGCGACAGTAAAGCTAACAGCTGGCGCGGGAAAGTTCACCAGTACAAAGTTATCGTTTGTTGGTAAATATTTACCCACCATTCCCCGCCCAGCCACCATAACGACAATACTTGTGTCTGGAGCCCCCAAGCCACTCCCTGAGAGATGTGCTGAGGGGTCAATATGTGTACCAGGAGCCCCAAGCCACTCCCTGAGAGATGTGCTGAGGGTCAATATGTGTACCAGGAGTCCCAAGCCACTCCCTGAGAGATGTGCTGAGGGGTCAATATGTGTACCAGGAGCCCCAAGCCACTCCCTGAGAGATGTGCTGAGGGGTCAATATGTGTACCAGGAGCCCCAAGCCACTCCCTGAGAGATGTGCTGAGGGGTCAATATGTGTACCAGGAGCCCCAAGCCACTCCCTGAGAGATGTGCTGAGGGGTCAATATGTGTACCAAGAGCCCCTAGCCACTCCCTGAGAGATGTGCTGAGGGGTCAATATGTGTACCAGGAGCCCCAAGCCACTCCCTGAGAGATGTGCTGAGGGGTCAATATGTGTACCAGGAGCCCCAAGCCACTCCCTGAGAGATGTGCTGAGGGGTCAATATGTGTACCAGGAGCCCCAAGCCACTCCCTCAGAGATGTGCTGAGGGGTCAATATGTGTACCAGGAGCCCCCAAGCCACTCCCTGAGAGATGTGCTGAGGGGTCAATATGTGTACCAGGAGCCCCCCAAGCCACTCCCTGAGAGATGGGCTGAGGGGTCAATATGTGTACCAGGAGCCCCCAAGCCACTCCCTGAGAGATGTGCTGAGGGGTCAATATGTGTACCAGGAGCCCCCCAAGCCACTCCCTGAGAGATGTGCTGAGGGGTCAATATGTGTACCAGGAGCCCCCAAGCCACTCCCTGAGAGATGTGCTGAGGGGTCAATATGTGTACCAGGAGCCCCCAAGCCACTCCCTGAGAGATGTGCTGAGGGGTCAATATGTGTACCAGGAGCCCCCAAGCCACTCTCTGAGAGATGTGCTGAGGGTCAATATGTGTACCAGGAGCCCCAAACCACTCCCTGAGAGATGTGCTGAGGGTCAATATGTGTACCAGGAGCCCCAAGCCACTCCCTGAGAGATGTGCTGAGGGTCAATATGTGTACCAGGAGCCCCCCAAGCCACTCCCTGAGAGATGTGCTGAGGGTCAATATGTGTACCAGGAGCCCCCCAAGCCACTCCCTGAGAGATGTGCTGAGGGGTCAATATGTGTACCAGGAGCCCCCCAAGTCACTCCCTGAGAGATGTGCTGAGGGTCAATATGTGTACCAGGAGCCCCCCAAGCCACTCCCTGAGAGATGTGCTGAGGGGTCAATATGTGTACCAGGAGCCCCAAGCCACTCCCTGAGAGATGTGCTGAGGGGTCAATATGTGTACCAGGAGCCCCCCAAGCCACTCCCTGAGAGATGTGCTGAGGGTCAATATGTGTACCAGGAGCCCCCCAAGCCACTCCCTGAGAGATGTGCTGAGGGTCAATATGTGTACCAGGAGCCCCCCAAGCCACTCCCTGAGAGATGTGCTGAGGGTCAATATGTGTACCAGGAGCCCCCCAAGCCACTCCCTGAGAGATGTGCTGAGGGTCAATATGTGTACCAGGAGCCCCCCAAGCCACTCCCTGAGAGATGTGCTGAGGGGTCAATATGTGTACCAGGAGCCCCCCAAGCCACTCCCTGAGAGATGTGCTGAGGGTCAATATGTGTACCAGGAGCCCCCCAAGCCACTCCCTGAGAGATGTGCTGAGGGTCAATATGTGTACCAGGAGCCCCCCAAGCCACTCCCTGAGAGATGTGCTGAGGGGTCAATATGTGTACCAGGAGCCCCAAGCCATTCCCTGAGAGATGTGCTGAGGGTCAATATGTGTACCAGGAGCCCCCCAAGCCACTCCCTGAGAGATGTGCTGAGGGTCAATATGTGTACCAGGAGCCCCCCAAGCCACTCCCTGAGAGATGTGCTGAGGGTCAATATGTGTACCAGGAGCCCCCCAAGCCACTCCCTGACAGATGTGCTGAGGGTCAATATGTGTACCAGGAGCCCCCCAAGCCACTCCCTGAGAGATGTGCTGAGGGTCAATATGTGTACCAGGAGCCCCCCAAGCCACTCCCTGAGAGATGTGCTGAGGGGTCAATATGTGTACCAGGAGCCCCCCAAGCCACTCCCTGAGAGATGTGCTGAGGGTCAATATGTGTACCAGGAGCCCCCCAAGCCACTCCCTGAGAGATGTGCTGAGGGTCAATATGTGTACCAGGAGCCCCCCAAGCCACTCCCTGAGAGATGTGCTGAGGGGTCAATATGTGTACCAGGAGCCCCAAGCCATTCCCTGAGAGATGTGCTGAGGGTCAATATGTGTACCAGGAGCCCCAAGCCACTCACGGAGAGATGTGCTGATGAGATCATAATGTGTGTGTGTGTCTGGAATCCAGAGTTCCGGTCACAGGGGTGTGGTGGAATGACATCCCCAAAATCTGTTTGAAGTTGAAGCTGACTAGATCGAATTTCTCAAGGTAAGGCAACCCAGGAGTTATATGTCGGGTGAGTATGTTTACCTGTCTGGTCGCTGCAAGGGTCAGAGGGCAGCAGTGACCCTTACTCGCTGGTCATTGGATTAGTTTCGTTCAAGCATATTATCCAAGGCAGATTCTGTAAACTCATTCTGCTTCTCTAATATATTTTCAGTATGTAACAATCTAAGCCGTTTAAGAGAGGTGGTTTGTATTGAAGGTAGTGCGGATACGCCTTTGTACTAAACATGCAGTGGAGTGGTAGTTCTGCCTTGGAAAGTTGGGGAAGGGTTTACTCCGGGGGATTAGAGCAGAGGTGTGTAAGCAAGGATCACCAACTTCGCTTTGTATTTAAATTATCACTTTTGAGAAATTCATGTATTAAAGTAACTGTAATTATAATAACCTTTTTAATCAAGTACGTAGATTAATTTAACGTCAATTATGAACAAAGAATCAAATCTCCTCTTTAGTTCAAGACCAGACGACTCATGTAAGGACTAGCAACACCTTCAGCCTTCGGTCAGGTCGCCAGCAAGAGACTGGTCTAATCTCTGCTCTAATCTCCCGGGATGAACCCTTTTCCCAACTTTCCAAGGCAGAACTACCACTCCACTGCATGTTTTGTACAAAGGCGTATCCACACTACCTTCAATACAAACCACCTCTCTTAAACGGCTTAGATTGTTACAATTACACCAAACTGGCTCTCGGACTCTCCCACACTGATAAACTTCAGCTAAGGCTCGGACTCTCCCACACTGATAAACTTCAGCTAAGGTTCGGACTCTCCCACACTGATAAACTTCAGCTAAGGCTCGGACTCTCCCACACTGATAAACTTCAGCTAAGGCTCGGACTCTCCCACACTGATAAACTTCAGCTAAGGCTCGGACTCTCCCACACTGATAAACTTCAGCTAAGGCTCGGACTCTCCCACACTGATAAACTTCAGCTAAGGCTCGGACTCTCCCACACTAATAAACTTCAGCTAAGTCTCGGACCAGCCCACAAAGAGAGCACTCCCGCCCTAGCCTCCCGGCTGTGATTTCCATCAAGGGTTAGAGGCAGTGTAATTGGCATGGAATCCCCCCAGGGTACTTCAGGCTCTTCCTCGGGGTCTGGTCACTATTCATCTCATCCTCTGACAGCTTTATAAGTGATCTAATCTATCCCGGACCACAAACACACAAAGGCCCATTACGCGCTCCCTCCACAAACGCAGTGAAGGCAATTAAGAGATATGGCGGAGAGATATATTCACGTGAGACACAGAGAGACAGACTTTATCTCTCACCTGGACCCTGAGGCTCTCACTTGGACGCTGAGGCTCTCAGTTGGACGTTGAGACTCTCACTTGGACGCTAAGGCTCTCACTTAGACGCTATTAAGGCTCTCACTTGGACGCTGAGGCTCTCACTTAGACGCTATTAGGGCTCTCACTTGGACGCTGAGGCTCTCACTTGGACGCTATTAGGGCTCTCACTTGGACGCTGAGGCTCTCACTTGGACGCTGAGGCTCTCACTTGGACGTCGAGACTCTCACTTGGACGCTAAGGCTCTCACTAGGACGCTAAGGCTCTCACTTGGACGCTGAGGCTCTCACTAGGACGCTAAGGCTCTCACTTGGACGCTGAGGCTCTCACTTGGACGCTGAGGCTCTCACTTGGACGCTGAGGCTCTCACTTGGACGCTGAGGCTCTCACTTGGACGCTGAGGCTCTCACTTGGACGCTGAGGCTCTCACTTGGACGCTGAAGCTCTCACTTGGACGCTGAAGCTCTCACTTGGACGCTGAGGCATTACAACGTAAAGTTCCCAGGAAATTGGGTAAAGAAAATGTATACCAATAATGTCGTTTTGGCTCCTCTGGGTTTTTATATATAAATAGAAATGTATCAAGAGCTGAAGTTCGCTGAATTCTTTCACCTCTGAGCGTACCCAAAATGGTCGAACCCTTTAGAACTCAATTGCCCCTCTAATCGACAAACGTATCACGGGTCGCTGTTCTATTGTACCGGTCAGTTATAGTGAGCAGAGAAGCAATTATATCAATGGACTAATAGTCTGGTCAGTTGATTTTATTGTAAAAACATAGTCTGCGATAAATTGATATAGGGACCCACAGCCTCAAAGAAGGGAACACAGAGCATTCAGAGAAAAACTTGCCATTTAACTCTGAATATATATATATATATATATATATATATATATATATATATATATATATATATATATATATATATATATATATATATAAATGAAAACTCACACCCCAGAAGTGACTCGAACCCATACTCCCAGGAGCAACGCAGCTGGTATGTACAAGACGCCTTAACCCACTTGACCATCACGACCGGATGGTCAAGTGGTTGGATAAGGCGTCTTGTACATACCAGCTGCGTTGCTCCTGGGAGTATGGGTTCGAGTCACTTCTGGGGTGTGAGTTTTCAGTTGCATATTGTCCTGGGGACCATTCAGGCTTGTTCGCATATATATATATATATATATATATATATATATATATATATATATATATATATATATATATATATATATATATATATAAACACAACTAATTCGTTATCCTGGCGTTTGAGGACTGACAAGAATTTCTAATTTCTGAGATTTGTGTTGCCGGCGCGTCCAGTCATTAAATTCCAGGAACCAGGTGCAGAAAAAAACAATAGAACGGGAACAAGAATTAAGCTTGTCTAGCGGGCGACCAGCAAGGTAATAATATATATATAGTGTACTTGTTGTTAGGTGAACGGGCGGTCGTTGACACCGATCTTGCACGCCGTGTGGGTCGTTGACACCGATCTTGCACGCCGTGTGGGTCGTTGACACCGATCTTACACGCCGTGTGGGTCGTTGACACCGATCTTACACGCCGTGTGGGTCGTTGACACCGATCTTACACGCCGTGTGGGTCGTTGACACCGATCTTACACGCCGTGTGGGTCGTTGACACCGATCTTACACGCCGTGTGGGTCGTTGACACCGATCTTGCACGCCGTGTGGGTCGTTGACACCGATCTTACACGCCGTGTGGGTCGTTGACACCGATCTTACACGCCGTGTGGGTCGTTGACACCGATCTTACACGCCGTGTGGGTCGTTGACACCGATCTTGCACGCCGTGTGGGTCGTTGACACCGATCTTACACGCCGTGTGGGTCGTTGACACCGATCTTGCACGCCGTGTGGGTCGTGGAGAACGATCTTGCACGCCGTGTGGGTCGTGGAGAACGATCTTGCACGCCGTGTGGGTCGTGGAAAACGATCTTGCACGCCGTGTGGGTCGTTGACACCGATCTTGCACGCCGTGTGGGTCGTTGACAACGATCTTGCACGCCGTTTGGGTCGTGGAGAACGATCTTGCACGCCGTGTGGGTCGTGGAGAACGATCTTGCACGCCGTGTGGGTCGTTGACACCGATCTTGCACGCCGTTTGGGTCGTGGAGAACGATCTTACACGCCGTGTGGGTCGTTGACACCGATCTTGCACGCCGTGTGGGTCGTTGAGAACGATCTTGCACGCCGTTTGGGTCGTGGAGAACGATCTTGCACGCCGTGTGGGTCGTTGACACCGATCTTGCACGCCGTGTGGGTCGTGGAGAACGATCTTGCACGCCGTGTGGGTCGTTGACACCGATCTTGCACGCCGTGTGGGTCGTTGACAACGATCTTGCACGCCGTGTGGGTCGTTGACACCGATCTTGCACGCCGTGTGGGTCGTTGAGAACGATCTTGCACGCCGTTTGGGTCGTGGAGAACGATCTTGCACGCCGTGTGGGTCGTGGAGAACGATCTTGCACGCCGTGTGGGTCGTTGACACCGATCTTGCACGCCGTTTGGGTCGTGGAGAACGATCTTACACGCCGTGTGGGTCGTTGACACCGATCTTGCACGCCGTGTGGGTCGTTGAGAACGATCTTGCACGCCGTGTGGGTCGTTGAGAACGATCTTGCACGCCGTGTGGGTCGTGGAGAACGATCTTGCACGCCGTGTGGGTCGTGGAGAACGATCTTACACGCCGTGTGGGTCGTTGACACCGATCTTGCACGCCGTGTGGGTCGTGGAGAACGATCTTGCACGCCGTGTGGGTCGTGGAGAACGATCTTGCACGCCGTGTGGGTCGTGGAGAACGATCTTGCACGCCGTGTGGGTCGTTGAGAACGATCTTGCACGCCGTGTGGGTCGTTGAGAACGATCTTGCACGCCGTGTGGGTCGTGGAGAACGATCTTGCACGCCGTGTGGGTCGTGGAGAACGATCTTGCACGCCGTGTGGGTCGTGGAGAACGATCTTGCACGCCGTGTGGGTCGTGGAGAACGATCTTGCACGCCGTGTGGGTCGTGGAGAACGATCTTGCACGCCGTGTGGGTCGTGGAGAACGATCTTGCACGCCGTGTGGGTCGTTGAGAACGATCTTGCACGCCGTGTGGGTCGTTGAGAACGATCTTGCACGCCGTGTGGGTCGTAGGGAACGATCTTGCACGCCGTGTGGGTCGTAGGGAACGATCTTGCACGCCGTGTGGGTCGTTGACACCGATCTTGCACGCCGTGTGGGTCGTTGACACCGATCTTGCACGCCGTGTGGGTCGTGGAGAACGATCTTGCACGCCGTGTGGGTCGTTGACAACGATCTTGCACGCCGTGTGGGTCGTTGACAACGATCTTGCACGCCGTGTGGGTCGTTGACAACGATCTTGCACGCCGTGTCGGTCGCTGAGAACGCTCACGCTCGGCGCGTCAAAAAACGTCTACCATGTTGAAATTTTCGGGTTTTGAGGACAGCGTTTTATTTTTTTTTTAGTTTTTTTCCTTGTTTAAATTCCCGGAAAATTTACGATGTGGCGCGAGAAACTGTTGATCTGTAAGTGGAACACCTCGTGTCACACGGAGCAGCAGCAGCAGCAGCAGCTCAGGAACAGCCCCCCAGCAACGGCAGCTCCTGCTGTTCAATGTGGAACAGCAAAACGCATATATATAACAGTTGGTGTCGTTCAATATTTACAGCAGCTTATACAGCCTAAGCTGCAGTTTTATAGCGAACAGCTCACACCACAACTGCTGCGAGACGGAACAGCACAGTCCGCAGACAGAACAGCAGGATAATGGGGGACTGTTCTATACACAGCATATCCACAGACTGCTGTATACACAGCATATACAAGACTGCTGTAGACACACCATATCCACAGACTGCTGTATACACAGCATACCCACAGACTGCTCTATACACAGCATATCCACAGACTGCTGTATACACAGCATATCCACAGACAGCTCTATACACAGCATATCCACAGACTGCTGTATACACAGCATATCCACAGACAGCTCTATACACAGCATATCCACAGCCTGCTGTATACACAGCATATACAAGACTGCTGTATACACACCATATCCACAGACTGCTGTATACACACCATATCCACAGACTGCTGTATACACAGCATATCCACAGACTGCTGTATACACAGCATATACAAGACTGCTGTAGACACACCATATCCACAGACTGCTGTATACACACCATATCCACAGACTGCTGTATACACAGCATATCCACAGACTGCTGTATACACAGCATATCCACAGACTGCTGTATACACAGCATTTACAAGACTGCTGTATACACAGCATATACAAGACTGCTGTATACACAGCATATACAAGACTGCTGTATACACAGCATATCCACAGACTGCTGTATACACAGCATATCCACAGACTGCTGTATACACAGCATATCCACAGACTGCTGTAGACACACCATATCCACAGACTGCTGTAGACACACCATATCCACAGACTGCTGTATACACAGCATATCCACAGACTGCTGTATACACAGCATATCCACAGACTGCTGTATACACAGCATATCCACAGACTGCTGTAGACACACCATATCCACAGACTGCTGTATACACACCATATCCACAGACTGCTGTATACACAGCATATCCACAGACTGCTGTATACACAGCACATCCACAGACTGCTGTATACACAGCATATCCACAGACTGCTGTAGACACACCATATCCACAGACTGCTGTAGACACACCATATCCACAGACTGCTGTATACACAGCACATCCACAGACTGCTGTAGACACACCATATCCACAGACTGCTGTATACACAGCACATCCACAGACTGCTGTATACACAGCACATCCACAGACTGCTGTATACACACCATATCCACAGACTGCTGTATACACACCATATCCACAGACTGCTGTATACACAGCTCATCCACAGACTGCTGTAGACACACCATACCCACAGACTGCTGTAGCCACAGCATATCCATAGCCTGCTCTACACAAATGTCGGAAGCAGCATCAGCCCGTCTCTCAATTTCACATTCCGTCAATAATGCAGTGGTTTAGTCTAATCTAAAACGTCAGATCCTATTTATAGGCTGCCCGCCTATAACCTATCGGAGCCGATGGGGTCATTAGGCCCGTGAAACGTCTATATTACGGTGTTTTAATAACGTACCTAAACCACCGCAATTTTTATGACGGGGTCAATTTTGATTAAAAATACTGTGCGGTTCAGTTTCAGGGCAGGTTAAAACAGCTACCCACATGACAACAACTACCCAATGACAACCAACTAGCCTATGACAACCAACTACTCTATAACAACCAACTACTCCATGACAACCAATTAACCCCATGGCTGTTGACACCGTAATTGGGCAGGTTGTGTGTCATCAACAGGGGTCGAATCAATCACTTTTATAACAACGATAGCAGCAGTGACAGGAACGATAGCAACAGTGACAGGAACGATAGCAACAGTGCCAGGAACGATAGCAGCAGTGACATGAACGATAGCAGCAGTGACATGAACGATAGCAACAGTGCCAGGAACGATAGCAACAGTGACAGGAACGATAGCAGCAGTGCCAGGAACGATAGCAGCAGTGACATGAACGATAGCAGCAGTGACATGAACGATAGCAACAGTGACAGGAACGATAGCGACAGGAACGACAGGTGTAGACCGATGCAGTAGCTCTTGTAGCAATGGTTGCTTGCAATAGTGGTGTCCAGGCTTGTTACGCACACACACACACACACACACACACACACACACACACACACACACACACACACACACACACACACACACACACACACACACACACACACACACACACCTGACTCTGCCATCATTACCTGTACAGTTACCACCACCACCACCACCACCACCTCCATACCCTCACTACCAGCACCAGCTACCACAACTACCACCCCCCCCCCTCTCTCTCTCTCCCTCGCAAACAACCAGCAGGGGGTCCTGCGAGTCGTAACTTGTAAACAATGAGATCAAACAATCGCATCTAGTTGGGCGCGTCGGAATACAGGTCATAATAACGGGGCCCCCCCTGTGAATACACCTTCCTCGTAACAACACGTTCACGGTAGAGGCTTCCTCACGCTAGATGGTGAGGCTTCCTCACGCTAGGTGGTGAGGCTTCCTCACGCCAGATAGTGAGGCTTCCTTTTTTTTAGCTTAAGTGTAGTAGAGAAATGAGCGCACAGGTTGTAGAAGCCAACTCCCTTCATATCCCTTCCTTCTCCCTTCCTTGAATGAATCTCCCTTCATCAACTCTCAAAGTAGACGTGATAAGACGTGATAAGACGCCTTACGCAAAGTAAGGCGTCTTCATTGGGCTCCTCGCGACTGGAAAGGTTGGGTCCAAGAGCTGAAAATCAATCTTGCAGGCACACATACCCATGTTTTGTTGCTAAGGCTGTTGCTTGCAGTCCATGTGCTATTATAGCAACACTGAGGCTGTTGCTTGCAGTCCATGTGCTATTAGTAGCAACACTGAGGCTGCTGCTTGCAGTCCATGTGCTATTAGTAGCAACACTGAGGCTGCTGCTTGCAGTCCATGTGCTATTAGTAGCAACACTGAGGCTGCTGCTAGCAGTCATTGTGGTGCTAATTGCCCCACTAAGGCTCACACTGCTACCACAATGTGAACAAAGCTACGGTCTCTGAGCACTCACTCACGACCGAGGTCTCTTCTGCTTTGTCTGGAAATTGTATCTGACTCTGAGTCACTCCGCCGATCCCAGCTCTAACCTGATTGACTCCATTCTCGGGGGTCGACCGCGTCGCCCTGGCGTCCACTGACGCCATCTGACGTCCAACTGACGCCACCTGACGCCACCTGATGCCACCTGACGCCACTTGACACTCATTGACGCCACCTGACGCCAGAGTTGGTCCGTGTGGACTTACGTAGATGTACTGTGCAGGGTCGAATATATTGCATTTTAATACGTTGTCGAATCCACTTCGCTAAATAGTTTTTATGCAAGTTTGACGAGAAAAAACTACTGAAAAAGTCTTTGTATTAATGGTCGGAAGGCGGGTCTTAAGAGCAGATGTTCGACCTTGTAAGTACAACAAGTTGAGTACACGTGCACACACACACACACACACACACACACACACACACACACACACACACACACACACACACACACACACACACACACACACACACACACACACACACACAGGGCCTCGTAGCCTGGTGGATAGCGCGCAGGACTCGTAATTCTGTGGCGCGGGTTCGATTCCCGCACGAGGCACAAACAAATGGGCAAAGTTTCTTTCACCCTGAATGCCCCTGTTACCTAGCAGTAAATAGGTACCTGGGAGTTAGTCAGCTGTCACGGGCTGCTTCCTGGGGTGTGTGTGTGGTGTGGGGGGAAAAAGTAGTTAGTAAACAGTTGATTGACAGTTGAGAGACGGGCCGAAAGAGCAAAGCTCAACCCCCGCAAACACAACTAGGTGAACACAACTAGGTGAATACACACACACACCCACACACACACACACCCACACACACACACACACACACACACACACACAAAATTAGAACTTCATTCAGAAACCTAAATGAGGAAGCTTTTAGGGCGCTTTACACTGCCTACGTGAGACCCGTCTTAGAGTATGCCGCGCCATCATGGAGCCCCCACCTGAAGAAACACATAAAGAAACTGGAGAAGGTTCAGAGGTTTGCGACGAGGCTTGTCCCAGAGCTACGAGGGATGGGATATGAAGAGCGGCTGAAGGAACTGAACCTTACGACACTAGAGAAAAGAAGGGAGAGAGGAGATATGATAGGGACATATAAAATACTCAGGGGAATTGACAAAGTGGAAATAGATCAAATGTTCACACGTAATAATAACAGAACGAGGGGACATGGGTGGAAACTGGAAACTCAGATGAGTCACAGAGATGTTAGGAAGTTTTCTTTTAGCGTGAGAGTAGTAGAAAAATGGAATGCACTTGGGGAACAGGTTGTGGAAGCAAATACTATTCATACTTTTAAAACTAGGTATGATAGGGAAATGGGACAGGAGTCATTGCTGTAAACAACCGATAGCTAGAAAGGCGGGATCCAAGAGTCAATGCTCGATCCTGCAAGCACATATAGGTGAGTACATATAGGTGAGTACACACACACACACACACATGCCTTCCCGTCTCTTCCACCCCCATGCCCTCCCTTCTCCCCCTCCCCCCTAAGCCCCCCACTCTCCCCCACCCCACCTAAGTCTTCCCCTCTCCCCCACTCCCCTAAACCCTCCCCTCTTCCTCACCCACCTCAGCCCTCCCTTTTCCCCCACGCCCCCCAAGCCCTCCACCCTTTTCTCTCCCCCCAAGCCCCCCCATCTCCCCTATCCCCCACAGCCTCTCCTCCCCCCATGCTTCCCCAACCCTCCCTCTCTTACCCACCCCCTGTACCCTCCCCCTCTTATCCACCCCCTGTACCCTCCCCCTCTTATCCACCCCCTGTACCCTCCCCCTCTTATCCACCCCCTGTACCCTCCCCCTCTCCCCCACCACCCCAAGCCCTCCCTCCTCCACCAATCCCCCCGTGCCAGGTCCCCCCAGCTCCCACTCACCCCAGATCCCAAAGGTCCCCCCCAGAAAAGAAGCAGAAGAGAGTCAGTTTCATGGTGATGTACTCGAACATAGATGGGATCACAAGCAAGACAAGTGAACTAAGGGAAAGAGCACAAGAAGTTAACCCAGATGTAATCGGACTCACTGAAACAAAACTCTCTGGAATCATAACGAATGCCGTGTTTCCCCAGGAGTATACAGTAATAAGGAAAGAGAGGGAAGGTAGAGGAGGCGGCGGAGTGGCCCTACTCATGAGAAGGGAATGGAGTTTTAAGGAGATGGCCATCCCGGGCTGTGAGGAGTTCAGAGACTACATAGCAGGCACCATAACAATGGGAGGACCAAGAATAGTAGTAGCAGTAATATACAACCCTCCACCAAATGACAGGAGACCCAGTCAAGAGTATGAAAACAACAACAAGGCAGTTAACACTATAATTGAGAGGGCAGCCTCTGCTGCCTGTAGAAATAGATCCCACCTGCTCATCATGGGCGACTTCAATCACGGAAAGATTGACTGGGAGAACAAGGAACCGCATGGAGGCGAGGATACGTGGAGAGCCAAACTATTGGAGGTGGTGACAAGCAACTTTTTAACGCAGCATGTCGGAGAACCCACAAGGATGAGAGGCAATGACGAACCAGCGAGACTCGACCTAGTCTTCACTCTGAACGACTCCGACATAAGAGAAATCGGTTTTGAGGACCCAGTAGGAATGAGCGACCACAGTGTACTGGTGTTTGAGTACTTGATTGAAGAAGGGTTATTGAACTCGAGGAGGGATACCGAAACCAAAAGGTTAGCATACCGAAAGGGAAACTATGAGGGGATAAGAAAATTCCTAACAGATATAGCATGGGAAACAGAGCTCAGGGGAAAGACGGCCCAAGATATGATGGATTACGTCACGCAGAAGTGCAAGGACGCAGCAAACAAGTTTGTCCCAGTCCAAAAGGAAAACAGAGAAATGAAGATGAGAAACCCATGGTTTAATCAAAGATGTAGGCTAGCTAAGCAGCAAAGTAAAAGGGCATGGAGAAACTATAGGAATAACAGAACACTGGAGAGCAGAGAAAGATACCAGAATGCCAGGAATGAATATGTCAGGATGAGAAGAGAGGCAGAAAGACAATACGAAAATGACATCGCAAGCAAGGCAAAGACTCAGCCTAAATTGTTGCATAGCCACATTAGGAGAAAAACAACAGTAAAGGAACAGGTTATGAGATTAAGGATAGGGGCGGAAGGATTCACTACAAATGACAAGGAAGTGTGTGAGGAATTGAATAAGAAATTCCAGGAGGTCTTCACCTTGGAACAAGGAGAAATTCCAGAGGTAAGTGAGGGAATAGCTAACCAGGAACCACTGGAAGAGTTTGAGATTACCAGTGGGGAAGTAAGGAAGTGTTTACTAGAGTTGGACGTGACGAAGGCTATAGGCCCAGATGGAATCTCCCCTTGGGTTCTAAAGGAAGGAGCAAGAGAACTGAGCCTACCACTCTCCATAGTGTATAACAAATCACTGGCAACAGGGGAACTGCCAGATATTTGGAAAGCAGCTAACGTAGTCCCGATATACAAGAAAGGGGATAGACAGGAGGCACTGAACTACAGGCCAGTGTCCCTAACCTGCATACCATGCAAGCTGATGGAGAAGATTGTGCGAAAAAAACTAGTGGAGCATCTGGAGCGAAGGAACTTTGTAACACAGCATCAACATGGGTTCAGGGATGGCAGGTCCTGCCTCACAGGGTTACTTGAATTCTACGACCAGGCAACAAAAATAAGGCAAGAAAGAGAAGGGTGGGCAGACTGCATATTTTTGGATTGTCAGAAAGCCTTTGATACAGTGCCACACAAGAGGCTAGTGCGAAAGTTGGAGATGCAGGCTGGAGTGAGAGGGAAGGTACTCCGGTGGATAGAGGAATACCTAAGCAACAGGAGACAACGAGTCTGTGTGAGGGGTGAGGTCTCAGATTGGCGAGACGTCACAAGTGGAGTCCCGCAGGGGTCAGTCCTTGGACCTATACTGTTTCTGGTATATGTAAATGATCTCCCAGAGGGTATAGATTCGTTCCTCTCAATGTTTGCCGACGATGCAAAAATTATGAGGAGGATTGAAACAGAGGATGATAGTAGGAGGCTACAAGATGACCTGGATAGACTGAGTGAATGGTCCAACAAATGGCTGTTGAAGTTCAACCCGAGTAAATGCAAAGAAATGAAACTAGGCAGTGGAAACAGGAGGCCAGGCACAGGATACAGAATAGGAGATGAAGTACTTAATGAAACAGACAGAGAGAAAGATCTAGGAGTTGATATCACACCAAACCTGTCTCCTGAAGCCCACATAAAGAGAATAACGTCTGCGGCATATGCGAGGCTGGCTAACATCAGAACGGCGTTCAGGAACCTGTGTAAGGAATCATTCAGAATCTTGTACACCACATATGTAAGACCAATCCTGGAGTATGCGGCCCCAGCATGGAGCCCGTACCTTGTCAAGCACAAGACGAAGCTGGAAAAAGTCCAAAGGTATGCTACTAGACTAGTCCCAGAACTAAGAGGCATGAGTTATGAGGAAAGGCTGCGGGAAATGCACCTCACGACACTGGAAGACAGAAGAGTAAGGGGGGACATGATCACAACCTACAAAATCCTCAGGGGAATCGACCGGGTAAACAAGGATGAACTTTTCAACACTGGTGGGACGCGAACAAGGGGACACAGGTGGAAGCTGAGTACCCAAATGAGCCACAGAGACGTTAGAAAGAACTTTTTCAGTGTCAGAGTAGTTAGCAAATGGAATGCATTAGGAAGTGATGTGGTGGAGGCTGACTCCATACACAGTTTCAAATGTAGATATGATAGAGCCCAATAGGCTCAGGAATCTGTACACCAGTTGATTGACGGTTGAGAGGCGGGACCAAAGAGCCAGAGCTCAACCCCCGCAAGCACAATTAGGTGAGTACAATTAGGTGAGTACACACACACAGATGCGCTCTCACAGGTTAACAAGGAGAAAACGGGTTAATGCCGCAGACCATTATTGCACAGACTGTGTATTTTTGCGCAGGAAAACTTTAGGACACAGCTAGTTTGCATAACGACCCCCGCCGGGGCAGCTGGAGTGGTTTACTGCCGAGTTATAACTTGACCATCACGTAGCCGGCCAATCCCCAATACTCTGATCACACTAGTGTAAATACGGCTCTTTAGATGGGAATTAAAGGCACGGTAAAGCCATGGGAGTTATGTCAGCCCCGAGCTGATAAACTCTCGGCGACTGAACAGATTAATAAAAGGTGGGTGGATTGCATATTTGGGGACTGTCGGAAAGCCTTCGACACAGTGCCTCGCTTGAGATCATAATGCTCAATTTGAAGGAACAGGTAAGATTGGCGGAGGAAAGCGCTCTAGTGGATAATGGAGGACTTAGGCAACATATTAGAGACTTCACAGTGGTGAGATGTTACCAGCAGAGTCGCACTCTAATACTTAACTCTAATATAGAGTCGTTGTGGATATAATAGAGGTAATACCCCCAAAAGAGTAGAAAAGATCAGTAATTGTACTATTGTATAAAACTAGATTATTGCAAGTGATAGAATTATAGGAACAAAATGTGAGAAAGCTGAAAGTGTGTGAGGAAGCTGGGAGTGTGTGAGGAAGCTGGGAGTGTGTGAGAAAGCTGGGAGTGTGTAAGAAACCTGGGAGTGTGTGAGAAAGCTGGGAGTGTGTGAGAAACCTGGGAGTGTGTGAGGAAGCTGGGAGTGTGTGAGAAAGCTGTAAGTGTGTGAGAAAGCTGGGAGTGTGTGAGGAAGCTGGGAGTGTGTGAGGAAGCTGGGAGTGTGTGAGAAAGCTGTAAGTGTGTGAGAAAGCTGTAAGTGTGTGAGAAAGCTGGGAGTGTGTGAGAAAGCTGGGAGTGTGTGAGGAAGCTGGGAGTGTGTGAGAAAGCTGGGAGTGTGTGAGGAAGCTGGGAGTGTGTGAGAAAGCTGGGAGTGTGTGAGAAAGCTGGGAGTGTGTGAGAAAGCTGGAAGTGTGTGAGGAAGCTGGCAGTGTGTGAGGAAGCTGGAAGTGTGTGAGGAAGCTGGGAGTGTGTGAGAAAGCTGGGAGTGTGTGAGGAAGCTGGGAGTGTGTGAGAAAGCTGGAAGTGTGTGAGAAAGCTGGGAGTATGTGAGAAAGCTGGGAGTGTGTGAGGAAGCTGGGAGTGTGTGTGAGAAACCTTGGAGTGTATGAGGAAGCAGGGAATGAGTGTAAACAAAACATGGAATACGTTTAACAGCTTGGGTGAAGCTGTTTAAGAAAGGTGTAAACTGCTTTGTGGATATTCTACACGACTACACACACACGAGAAACAGTCCACTTGATCTTATAAAACGATGGCTTCCTACCCCTCATGGCTACTGGAGTGGGGGTGGTGATTTGACTATAGTACCTCCTGAAACGGCTAGATTATTGTGCACCCTCCCGTACTCATCCTGTGAGCCGTAGCGCAAAAACGATTACAGAAGGGGGCCACAAAAGGTCTTAATCAGGCCAAAGCTGATATTTTTACATTTACAGTTTTACCTACTTTGTACACATTATAATTACAATGACAGCTAGTTAGTAAAACCATTTACCCTGCACTGTACACTGGTGTTTATTTCTCTGACAGTATAATGAATCGCGATATTTTCTAATATTTTATTATTTAATAACAGTAAAAAAAAAAATTGGCTATATTATTTAAATTCGAAACGATGTAATGATCATGCTATCACTGGGGCAATCTGGTACACCATTTAAATGGAGCAAATTAATGACTGTTCTCGATAGCGAGAATTTGAGTGAAATCCACGTGGCTCAGTATTATTTTTCACCCGAGTGAATGGTGAGCAACACTAATAGATTTATCAATATATTGCTGACATTAAATATCGATAGACCTGGATAATATATTTTCTTTGATATATTGGCTATTGGAGACACGCAGTATGGAATGACATTGAGCTATGTGCGTCCTATCACGCGCATTTTGACTTCAAAACGCATTTTGACGTCAAAATCGGTGAAGGACATACAAAAAATAACTGTAAAATATTTTTTCAATCACAGCGACTCGCAAACATCCACGTTTTCTATACGTGGTTGATCGATTAAGATAGGATAGGCTAGGTTTGGTTAGGTTAGGTTCCGTCGTTTTATTTCACCATTTTCTGTCCGTTGTGGATATTCGAGAGGACGGTCTGGTCTGCGACAGGCTTATGGGTAAATTGTAATAATGCAGTGCTTGGAGTAGCGTAGTGGTAGCGCACGAGGCTAACACTGAGGCGATCCCGCCAAACACACACCGAAACTAAGACGTTGGTACAACGTTCGAACAAGTTTTAACACCTCCTAACCAGAGGAGGTTATAGTTATACCAGTTATAGAACAGTTATAGAACAGTTATAAGAACCAGTTATAACAACCAATATAGCAAGTTGTAACAACGTTCTAATACGTCATAAACACGTTAAGCCAAGATGTAACAACTTTATTACAAGTTGTAACAAGCGGAAAATAGAGAAGGTGCAGGTGGGACAGATGAAGCACGCCAGAAACACCAGGAAGAACTTTTACAATGTAGGAATTGGAAAGAGCAAAATAGAACACAGTAACTTGGTATATATATATATATATATATATATATATATATATATATATATATATATATATATATATATATATATATATATATATATATATATATATTAGGGAAATCTTTGGAGCCGGGCGGTGTGATCGAACCTGCGTCCAAGGTTGTCATCACAGACGCACACCTTATTCTCTTTACGACAATGTGGTAAAAGTTATACAACCTGTAGTCCGTCCCCGCGGGCTCCCTGTATGAATTTGGAGTCATTGAGCTGGTTAGACCCTGTCTAAGATTTTCTCAGAAACTGTACACGCTACGAGTGGCTTAGACGGGGGAGAGGGGAAGGAAGGGGGAGGGGAAGGGGGGGTATTGTTGAAGCCAATTCAGTTTACTGTTTCCAAAGCAGTTACACAGTTCTTGACGGACGCGAGGCATAGCATTAACCCCGTCGGGAAGCTGGATAAGCAAGGACCTATAGTGGAATACACCCACTACGAACACCCACACACACCCACACCCACACCCACACACACACACACACACACACCCACACCCACACACACACACACACAGGGGACAGTTGAGAGGCGGGACCATAGAGCCAAAGATCAACCCCCGCAAGCACAAATAGGTGAGTACAAATAGGTGAGTACACCCACCCACACACACACACACACACACACACAACCCCCCCCCCCACACACACACACTACCAGCTTCCCCCTGAGCATGATGACATTTACGAACCAGAACCACCCATAAGACATCAACCTAAAACCCAATAATAGAGCCACAACACTGCCAGAGAACAGCTAATGACCCTCATTAATCCCGGGGAATGATATCGCTCATTAAACAACTTTGCATAATGCCTAAGCTGCAGTTGCCTAGTTACGAAGGGAATTTACCAGAGGCTGGTTGGTCCAAGTGTCTCAGTATAACTAACGGGTCAGTCCTCATCGTGATGGGGAACCGCTTCACGGTGAGAAAGATGTGGTACGTAATCTTAGACGGGTTCGTATACACGACAAGTGTCACGTGACGGGTACTGAACGAGGACACGAGGGTACGAAGCTTCAGGCTGAGACTGAACACGATGGTACAAGGTCTCTCGATGGGTACATTGCAAGACTGTCTGAAGTTAGACATCTGGGATACGTAGTTACACATCTGGTGTGCGTACTTACACATCTGGCCTGCGTAGTTACACATCTGGTCTGCGTAAATATCCAGTGAGGGAAAATGAAACGAAAAAATTCCCTTTCGAAATTTCGAAAACAAAATTTTTTAAAAATTTTCGTTTAATTTTTCTTAAGTGGATACTTACGCTTAACAGAATTCCGTGTTTTTGTTGTGATTATTCATTAAACATCTTGCACATAAGGGCGCTGTATGACCAGCTTGTTGGTCTGTCTACAGAACACTATGACTTGACTGTGGCGCTCAAGACTATTTGGCACTATGTAGCGCTCAGAGCTCTGTGGCACTGTGGCGCTCAGGGGGCCCGGTTTTAACACTCCCCAACCAGTTAAGTCATCACCATAAAAGCCTAACTCGTTAATCTGCCGAAAAACCATAACAACAGAGCAGCCCCCCCTCACCCCTAAAAAAAAAAAATGGGTTGTAGGAAGTACTGAGAAAACTGAGGTAGTAAAGGGGGATAACTTTACCAAAGTTCGTCTTTCACGTAAAAAAAAACTTTACGTGCAGTTTTCACAATTAAAATCAAAGAGTGATATCACTTTGTAACAAATAAAGTTACTGAGTAGAAAGTTTATTTTCTAAATGGTTATGCCTCCAAAGTATAGAAGGTTTTATACTTTGCTTTTATACCCCCCTCACACTTCAGCCCGTTCTCTAAAGATTTCCCAACGTCAAGAAAACGGTAAGTTTAAAGTGGTCTCTCCTAACCTATCAGAGGACCCAAAACAGAAAATGGAACCGTACGTCAATATCGCGAGCCGCTTCCATTTTCTACTGCCCGTTCTTCAAAAGTGGAGAGGAAAATGTACAAAGCCCCATAAGTGCAATTATGTACTATGTATAACAGTCAAGAATTGTACTTATTTACATTAAGTATTAAATCGTACTGTCAAATATATTGTGAATATTTGAGTTTACCTAAAAAGCTGAATAGAAAACCACGACCTAACCTAACCGTCTTAATTTGTGAAGATAAGAATTTTATTGCATCTTAATTATAACTACTACTTAACCTATAGCTATATTGATATTACAGTTTTATAAAACAAATAAAACAAAACTAAAATATTTCAATAAATTGTAAAGTAACTCAGGATATTTTCAAATTTTGTATAAAATCTCTATTATTTAATAAAAGTGAAAAAGAAAATCCTAATATTTAAAACTTGTTTAAAGCAACTGAGCATTAAAATTTCATCTTCAAATTTTAAGTGTCCTAACAGAAAACGAGGAGATTTAAATCGGGGGAGGAGGATGGGTAAATGTAACAGCCCCAAAAGTGCAATTATGGACTATGTATAACAGTCAGAAAATGTACTTATTACACTTAGTATTAAAACGTACTGTCAATTCGGAGGATGGGTTGCTTTACTAGTACGACGATTTTTGGCCTTATGCAACGCATATGAGCGAAAAGCGACGCTCTTTGTAGGAGAACAGGTTGTAGGAGGACAGGTTGTTGGAGGACAGGTTGTAGGAAGACAGGTTGTAGGAGGACAGGTTGTAGGAGGACAGGTTGTAGGAGGATAGGTTGTAGGAGGACAGGTTGTAGGAGGACAGGTTGTAGGAGGACAGGTTGTAGGAGGACAGGTTGTAGGAGGACAGGTTGTAGGAAGACAGGTTGTAGGAGGATAGGTTGTAGGAGGACAGGTTGTAGGAGGACAGGTTGTAGGAGGATAGGTTGTAGGAGGACAGGTTGTAGGAGGACAGGTTGTAGGAGGACAGGTTGTAGGAGGACAGGTTGTAGGAGGACAGGTTGTAGGAGGACAGGTTGTAGGAGGACAGGTTGTAGGAGGACAGGTTGTAGGAGGACAGGTTGTAGGAAGACAGGTTGTAGGAGGACAGGTTGTAGGAAGACAGGTTGTAGGAGGACAGGTTGTAGGAAGACAGGTTGTAGGAGGACAGGTTGTTGGAGGACAGGTTGTAGAAGGGCAGGTTGTTGGAGGACAGGTTGTAGGAGGACAGGTTGTAGGAGGACAGGTTGTAGGAGGACAGGTTGTAGGAGGACAGGTTGTAGTGCGACAGGTTGTAGGAGGACAGGTTGTAGGAGGACAGGTTGTAGTGCGACAGGTTGTAGGAGGAGAGGTTGTAGTGCGACAGGTTGTAGGAGGACAGGTTGTAGTGCGACAGGTTGTAGGAGGACAAGTTGCTCACTTTGCTTTGACCTTTGCCTCAGGCCGCTTAGGGTTGACGTTGTGATGGGACCTTAAGACTGCCGACTCCTCACCCAGCGCTGTGACACGTTGTTCCATAAGTCGGCAGCCTTCAGGGACCTTTAAGATGTCTCCACTAAGCTGAAGTCTTCACTAAGCTAATGTCTCCACTCAGCTGATGTCTCCACTCAGCTGATGTCTCCACTAAGCTGATGTCTTCACTAAGCTGATGTCTTCACTTAGCTGTCTGAGACAGAGCTCAAAGCAAAGTTTGAGGGGAATAATAACCATTTTTCTATAATTTGGAAGCGATAGCAATTAACAAATAATAATAATAATAATAATAATACGATAAAAACCCATATATGTATTTATGAAATTTATGTAAGGAATTCACACCAAGTCTTTCGCACTCTCCTGAGTGCTTTGTAAAGGTCTGAGTGTGTGATTAAGACGAGACTTACATCTCAACGACTAATTAGTCGACTAATTAGTCGTTGAAATATAAATTTCAACGACTTGTAAATCATTACATGAAATTCACAAACACATTAGTGTATGTTTTTTGTTATCCTATGTTATTATGTCTGTGAGAAGACATTATCATCACTAAGATAACAATAATGAACACTAATGAGCACAAACAATCATTGAAAACAATCGCAAGACAAATTGACCATTATTAACGTATTTGTATATAAATAACGGTTCCAACTAATTCGTTAACAATGCCACGCTCCGCACCGTATTACCATAGGACGTAATATCGACGTTTTGTACGTCGATATACAAGCTCCTGTTGTTGGTGTCGTGGGCTCCTGTTGTGGCATACAAGGTCCTGTTGTTGGTGTCGTGGGCTCCTGTTGTGGCATACAAGGTCCTGTTGTTGGTGTCGTGGGCTCCTGTTGTGGCATACAAGGTCCTGTTGTTGGTGTCGTGGGCTCCTGTTGTGGCATACAAGGTCCTGTTGTTGGCGTCGTGGCCTCCTGTTGTGGCATACAAGGTCCTGTTGTTGGCGTCGTGGTCTCCTGTTGTGGCATACAAGGTCCTGTTGTTGGTGTCGTGGGCTCCTGTTGTGGCATACAAGGTCCTGTTGTTGGCGTCGTGGCCTCCTGTTGTGGCATACAAGGTCCTGTTGTTGGTGTCGTGGTCTCCTGTTGTGGCATACAAGGTCCTGTTGTTGGTGTCGTGGTCTCCTGTTGTGGCATACAAGGTCCTGTTGTTGGCGTCGTGGTCTCCTGTTGTGGCATACAAGGTCCTGTTGTTGGTGTCGTGGTCTCCTGTTGTGGCATACAAGGTCCTGTTGTTGGCGTCGTGGTCTCCTATTGTGGCATACAAGGTCCTGTTGTTGGTGTCGTGGCCTCCTGTTGTGGCATACAAGGTCCTGTTGTTGGCGTCGTGGCCTCCTGTTGTGGCATACAAGGTCCTGTTGTTGGTGTCGTGGTCTCCTATTGTGGCATACAAGGTCCTGTTGTTGGTGTCGTGGTCTCCTATTGTGGCATACAAGGTCCTGTTGTTGGTGTAGTAGCTAATAGTCTGTTGGGGCTTATAGGGCCTATCAACTGCACGAGGGTTATTAAGGCCTTGAGCAACTAACAAGCTTACTTTAGTCCTGAATAATAATTCAGGAATAAAGTAAACTCAGTATACATACCCCCCCCTCCCTTCCCTGCTGAAGGGGGGTGGAGAGAAAATATCGTTAGTTGTGCTACTGACGAAGGTATTGTCTGTAGAATGTTTGGTCCACACTTCTCACTACAGAGCTTTGATGCTGGCGCTCGTTGTGTTGTCTGGTATGTGTATATATATATATATATATATATATATATATATATATATATATATATATATATATATATATATATATATATATATATATATATATATATATATATATATATATATATATGATCCGGCACTCTTGTTCCCTTCAGTTACTCCTAGTGTGCATTCTTCCTCCTCCTCCTTTCTTCCTCCTAAGAAAGGAGAAAGAACAGTTCTTCCTCCTTTCCTACATTATATATATATATGACAAAACTTAAAAGTATTATAATTAAATCATGACAAAAATTCCTCTAAGAGCCAAATTCGTCCCACAAAATCGTGCTCGCTTAAATTATTTATCAAAAAAACTTGTGGTCTCTGTGAGGCTGCGTGTCTCTCATCATATCATAATATTAATATTTTCCACAGATGAGAGTGAGCATTCCTCACCTTCCGCACTGCAGGTGACCGTATACAAATTATTCATTCAGCTGTGGCTCTTGCCTGAAGTTGTGTCCCAGATGGGGTTTGTTAAACAAAATTTTACGTGTGCTGACTTGACTGACTCCAGGAAGCACGTATATGTATATATTAGCTGTATATTCACTCAACATTTATCATTGATAACAAGAAAGGAGTTTGACTACCGATGATGTGATGATTATCATTTTTTATCATAAGAATAATTTAACACTAGCAATTTGTAGTTGTAGTTTGTGTTGTTAAACAACAGGTTGTTGATGCTCCTCTTCTCCCACATGGGTTCTGAAACCTTTGCCAACAGTAATTCCAAAACCTGCCTTTTGTCTCTCTCTCTCTCTCTCTCTCTCTCTCTCTCTCTCTCTCTCTCTCTCTCTCTCTCTCTCTCTCTCTCTCTCTCTCTCTCTCTCTCTCTCTCTCACTCTCTCTCTCTCTCTCTCTCTGGTTCCTGGATGAGCTTATAAAATGAATTAAATATCAATGAGATTAAACACTGTTAAAAGCATAAGCAAACAAATAAAATATTCTACAGAATGTCAAATTAAAAATGCGGTGAATTCCTTTGTAAAATAATTGAATTTGTGTTAATATAACAGGTCAAATTAACACGCTCTGAATTGAACGAAGCCGACTAAAACCTAAACCCTAATTTATCCAGGCATTATATAATAATAATATAGTATTATCATGACACGACACCCCAACACCCACTAATACGTCACCATCGACACCCAACACCCACTAATACGTCACCATCGACACCCAACACCCACTAATACGTCACCATCGACACCCAACACCCACTAATACGTCACCATCGACACCCAACACCCACTAATACGTCACCATCGACACCCAACACCCACTAATATGTCACCATCGACACCCAACACCCACTAATACGTCACCATCGACACCCAACACCCACTAATATGTCACCATCGACACCCAACACCCACTAATACGTCACCATCGACACCCAACACCCACTAATACGTCACCATCGACACCCAACACCCACTAATACGTCACCATCGACACCCAACACCCACTAATACGTCACCATCGACACCCAACACCCACTAATACGTCACCATCGACACCCCAACACCCACTAATACGTCACCATCGACACCCCAACACCCACTACTACATCACCATCGACACCCAACACCCACTAATACGTCACCATCGACACCCCAACACCCACTAATACGTCACCATCGACACCCCAACACCCACTAATACGTCACCATCGACACCCAACACCCACTAATACGTCACCATCGACACCCAACACCCACTAATACGTCACCATCGACACCCAACACCCACTAATACGTCACCATCGACACCCCAACACCCACTAATACGTCACCATCGACTCGCAACACCCACTAATATGTCACCATCGACACCCACACCCACTAATACGTCACCATCGACACCCCAACACCCACTAATACGTCACCATCGACACCCCAACACCCACTAATACGTCACCATCGACACCCCAACACCCACTAATACGTCACCATCGACACCCAACACCCACTAATACGTCACCATCGACACCCCAACACCCACTAATACGTCACCATCGACACCCCAACACCCACTAATACGTCACCATCGACACCCCAACACCCACTAATACGTCACCATCGACACCCCAACACCCACTAATACGTCACCATCGACACCCCAACACCCACTAATACGTCACCATCGACACCCAACACCCACTAATACGTCACCATCGACACCCAACACCCACTAATACGTCACCATCGACACCCAACACCCACTAATACGTCACCATCGACACCCAACACCCACTAATACGTCACCATCGACACCCAACACCCACTAATACGTCACCATCGACACCCAACACCCACTAATACGTCACCATCGACACACCTGGAACACGACACCCAACACCCACTAACACATCATCACCTCACCTGAGGACGAAGCAAAGATAAAGCTCTCCCGGCTGCTTTATATCTGAAAGGAAACGCCGAAAGTTGAAGCGAGTCTTGCAGCAGGCAATAGATTACACCAAATTGAGTTCCCTTCCCCGAAGAACTTGCAGGTTAAACCCAGAATTTAAACTGCAAAATTCCCAAGAAGAAGAAAAATGTCACCCGTGTTTGCGTGAGCTGGAACGGCATTTTTCAGTTCAGTTATGGTAGTTATGTCTGTTGCAATGTCGGAATGTGGCCAGCCATTGCTATTATATAATGGTGAGTGTGGCCAGCCATTGCTATTATATACTGGTGAGTGTGGCCAGTCATTGCTATTATATAATGATGAGTGTGGCCAGTCATTGCTATTATATACTGATGATTGTGGCCAGCCATTGCTATTATATAATGGTGAGTGTGGCCAGTCATTGCTATTATATAATGGTGAGTGTGGCCAGTCATTGCTATTATATACTGGTGAGTGTGGCCAGCCATTGCTATTATATAATGGTGAGTGTGGCCAGCCATTGCTATTAAATAATGGTGAGTGTGGCCAGCCATAGCTATTATATAATGGTGAGTGTGGCCAGCCATTGCTATTATATAATGGTGAGTGTGGCCAGCCATTGCTATTATATACTGATGATTGTGGCCAGCTGTTGCTATTATATGCTGATGAGTGTGGCCAGCCATTGCTATTATATGCTGATGAGTGTGGCCAGCCATTGCTATTATATACTGATGATTGTGGCCAGCCATTGCTATTATATACTGATGAGTGTGGCCAGCCATAGCTATTATATACTGATGAGTGTGGCCAGCCATAGCTATTATATACTGATGAGTGTGGCCAGCCATAGCTATTATATACTGATGAGTGTGGCCAGCCATAGCTATTATATACTGATGAGTGTGGCCAGCCATTCATTCAGGAGATTTGTAATGGTTGACAGCGACAGCATGTTATCGTTTCTAGCCATAATTATTATTATTTTCATTATTTTTATTATAATTAATATAATTATTTTGATGTGGAAAAACCCACACTTGCAAAATTTGAGTATGCTGAATACGTTTTCGGCTCTATTCGCCTTAATTAGAGCAAGATAGTTATATTTTAATTATTTGTATAATTATTATTATTATTATTATTATATTTAGTAAAGTGAAAAAGGAAAAAAAAATATTAAAATTATGCTCTCAGAAGTCACCAGGAACAGGTCGAAGTTCCTTGAGAACATTTTTGGTAGTGGCAGCCAATCTTGGGTCACAAAAGCATCGGGGATCGACTGGCGAACCACTACGGGATCACCATAACCCGTGCTACTTGCAACTTGTTGTTCAGAGTAGCTGAATCTAAAACAACAAAAACAACTCTTGAGTACTAATCTAGCAAGTGGTGGCACTGGTCTTGAGCTGGTCTCCAAGTTTACCAAGACTTAGCAGCTTAAACTTTAGGCAAGAGACATGCAACTTAAAGTTAAGAGACACAAATCTGAGGGATACGGCAATAGACATGCAACTTAAAGTTAGGGCAAGAGTCAGCAACTTAAAGTGGAAGTAAGAGCTAATAACTTGAAGCTCCAGTATACGACAGTATTAATAACCCATAAGTACATGAAAAATTTAACAGTAAAACTTTGAATAGTTTTCTATTATCGAGTTTTAGAGAAAAAAATATATATATTGACACCAAAGTAGTGTAATCCTCTGAGTCTGTTTTTTCCAACTTGTTCCAATAAGATGCACAAAAGTATTGAAATAAGTTAACAGACGTTTACTTTAATGAGATCTTCAGAAGAGCTGTACTTCAGGCATATCGCTATCTGTTTACATATCGCTAACTACCTGTATGTATATATCACTAACTACTTATATACATAACGATAACAACTTGTCATTTTCTCTTCCCTTATAACTATGCATAACGATAACTTGTCTATTTCGGTTCACTTATATCTGTCCAGTATTCTGAGCCTTCTCTTCATCCCAATGTCTACCAGGGCAGGTGTCTCCCTATACATCAACCCTCACTATGGTTACATTAATCTGTGAACCGAAAATAATTGGACAAAAATAATAAGGGTACTAAATATTTACCTTCGTCTCTATAGTGTCTCTCCTTCTATATCCACTAATACACTCCTGGTATATATTGAGTCAGGTATCAGTGTCGCTGTTTTCAGTCTCTGTGACTGCTATTACATCTGGATTGTTTCACCCGTATAAACTTTTAAGTTAATTTGTCTCAGCTTAATCCCAATATTTGTGTCCAGACACTTGAGAATCTGTGTAGGATGAGGAAGACCCACAGAAGAGGTTATAAGGTTATAGGCAGGCTTGAGGGAGTGTTAGATGATCATTTATTCGAGGGATGGAAGAGTGTTAGTTGGGATATGGTTATAGAGGAGCTGGAAGGATTTGATGAAGAAGAATTGATCAAAATAGTAAGGATGGGTGGCTATTAGACGATGGGTTATGGTGAGACAGAGGGGGATTAGGAGTGGGAATCAGAGGTAGAAATAGGAATCAGTGATATGGGAGTTGAAACCTGTGGAGTGGGAATAGGAACCGGTGGAGTGGGAGTAGGAACTCGTGGGATGGGAGTGGGAGCCAGTGGGTGGGACTGAGAGCCAGTGGGTGGTAGTAGGAACCAGCGGTGTAGGTGGGGGGGGGGATCTAGTTTCCAAGTGCCGTAGGTCGATACATCTCCCGACCCCACTGGCGGTCTCCTCAGCTGATATATGCACATTACTCCGTCTCTTGATCTCATCTTGGTCTCTACGGTTTTTTCTGCAGTTCACTCAACGAGATGTGCTCGTGTCCTTTCGTATTTACCTGGGTATGTGTAAGTATTTACGTGTGTGTGTGTGTGTGTGTGTGTGTGTGTGTGTGTGTGTGTGTGTGTGTGTGTGTGTGTGTGTGTGTGTGTGTGTGTGTGTGTGTGTGTATGTGTGTGTGTGTGTGTGTGTACAGCCACGTACTTCTCTATGTGTCAACTGTGCAGAGGAGAAAAAGGATGGAATGGAGTCAGAATTTCAGATAATTCGGACGTTCTGAACTCTGAAGGTAGACCCTAGCGCTAGCAGTCAGTCCAGCCGACCTGTGTGGGAGTCAAGCTCTTCGTTCTGTCAGGAAAATGTTGCCTGGGGACAGGCAGCCAAGTGGCGTACTGGACGGCTTTACAGAAAATACCAAAGCGTTTCTGATTGGCTAGATAGAAAGGTTCTCGACTCAAAAGTTCCCCGTTTACGGGCGAAAACGAGAACGATAGAGATAAAGATGCTTTAACGATTCCCCGTGTGTGAAGTTATGTAAAACATTATGTATGTGGCCTCGGATCTCCATTAACTTGCGAGGGACGGCAGGATTAAATGATCAAATTATATTTAATAGAGTTATGAGACGTAAATTATTTTCAGAGACACGTCAGGAAAACTTGATGAAGGCTTTTTGTGGTAAAATAAATGAAGGATGAGGCGTGGAGCCGAGGGAGAGTATAAGCAATGCTGGAGACGTTAGTATTGACGTACACCAGGGGGCCAGATTCACGAAGCAGTTACGCAAGCACTTGCGAACCTGTACATCTTTTCTAAATATTTGGCAGCTTTGTTTACAATTATTAAACAGTTAATGAGCTCCGAAGCACCAGGAGGTTGTTTATAACAATAACAACAGTTGATTGGGAAGTTTTCATGCTTGTAAACTGTTTAATAAATGTAACCAAAGCCGTCAAAAATTGAGGAAAGATGTACACGCTCGTAAGTACTTGCGTAACTGCTTCGTGAATCTGACCCCAGGACTATAGGATCGTCAGAGGGAGACTCCACAATAACATTTACATATATACCAAAAACTCACATATATCGTATGAACATACTCTACATAACAACAGTCTAAAAAAAAAAAAGAGAGCTGTGAACAATTATATCAAGTCTTCGTATGGAACAATTTAAACAAACGATCATTTGCTACTTGGAACCACCCCATGATAGTTAGAATATATTGGTTAATGTAGTCGCCGGCGGCCTCCCCTCCTGACTATCAATCAGATCACCAACCCGTTAAAACTACAAATCTGTTCAACTCATCAATCAGCTGCGGAAAATGCAGAGCCGAGAGCGGACTCAACATCCACCGAGAGCAACCACTAATTTTCCAACAAAATTAATAGACAGAACAGTTTCCAGTTATATATATATATATATATATATATATATATATATATATATATATATATATATATATATATATATATATAATATATATAAATATGTATATAAATATCACCTATATGGTACAGAAACGAGGCCTCTTAACAGTGCTGGATACTTTGACTTGACAGGCTTCAAAAAATGAGCTTCTCCGGTTCACCATACGCAATCTCTCCAGAGGCAAGCTGGCCAGAAGCAAGCTGGCTAGACGCAAGCTGGCCAGACGCAATCTCTCCAGAGGCAAGCTGGCCAGACGCAAGCTGGCCAGACGCAAGACAAGTACATAAAACATTTGCCTTGTAACAGACTACAAGAGTCGTGTGACCTTTTGACAACAGGTTCACAATTTCCATCTGTCCACTTATTATAAATTAAATGACATACAATTTGCATTCACTCTTGATCATATCTGCAATTACAGGATGAGCAGCCAATATATTATTAAATAGTATACATGTAAGGTTAGTGCTGACACTATACATGTATGGTTATGGCTGACACTATACATGTAAGGTTAGTGCTGACACTATACATGTATGGTTAGTGCTGACACTATACGTGTAAGGTTAGTGCTGACACTATACATGGAAGGTTAGTGCAGACACTATACATGGAAGGTTAGTGCAGACACTATACATGTAAGGTTAGTGCTGACACTATATGTGTAAGGTTAGTGCAGACACTATATGTGTAAGGTTAGTGCTGACACTATATGTGTAAGGTTAGTGCTGACACTATATGTGTAAGGTTAGTGCTGACACTATACGTGTAAGGTTAGTGCTGACACTATATTTGTAAGGTTAGTGCTGACACTATACATGTAAGGTTAATACTGACACTATACATGGAAGGTTAGTGCTGACACTATACGTGTAAGGTTAGTGCTGACACTATATGTGTAAGGTTAGTGCTGACACTATATGTGTAAGGTTAGTGCTGACACTATACGTGTAAGGTTAGTGCTGACACTATATTTGTTATGTTAGTGCTGACACTATACATGGAAGGTTAATACTGACACTATACATGGAAGGTTAGTGCTGACACTATGCGTGTAAGGTTAGTGCTGACACTATATGTGTAAGGTTAGTGCTGACACTATATGTGTAAGGTTAGTGCTGACACTATACGTGTAAGGTTAGTGCTGACACTATATTTGTAAGGTTAGTGCTGACACTATACATGGAAGGTTAGCGCTGACACTATACATATTAGGTTAGTGCTGACACTATACATGGAAGGTTAGTGCTGACACTATACATGGAAGGTTAGCGCTGACACTATACATATTAGGTTAGTGCTGACACTATACATGGAAGGTTAGTGCTGACACTATACATGGAAGGTTAGCGCTGACACTATACATGGAAGGTTAGTGCTGACACTATACATGTAAGGTTAGTGCTGGCACTATACATGGAAGGTTAGTGCTGACAGTATACATGGAAGGTTAGTGCTGACACTATACATGGAAGGTTAGTGCTGACACTATACATGGAAGGTTAGTGCTGACAGTATACATGTAAGGTTAGTGCTGACACTATACATGGAAGGTTAGTGCTGACAGTATACATGGAAGGTTAGTGCTGACACTATACATGGAAGGTTAGTGCTGACACTATACATGGATGGTTAGTGCTGACAGTATACATGAAAGGTTAGTGCTGACAGTATACATGGAAGGTTAGTGCTGATGTCATCGCTACGCATGCTGAAGTAAGATGTCGCCGTAGCATGTGATTTCCCTTGGATGATGTCATTAAACCTCAGTATCTTCATTGAATCTAATCACGTGATTACAACTGCCTCTTGTAGTCACCTGTTGGAATCATCGTAACAAACCGTTTCGCTGAATTAGTGTTCACGAACGAGGCATTAAGTGCTTCAAGTTATTGGTGAAGATTTCAAAAGATACTTCAGACGTTCCTGAAGGTCAGAATCAAATCTCCTTCCCAATCAGGTCCTTAATCCTAATTTTCACACACACACACACACACACACACACACACACACACACACACACACACACACACACACACACACACACACACACACACACACACACATTCGTAGTCTTATGACTACGAATCCCAAGCGATGTTCACTCAGCCGTCAGGCCCCCCTGATGATGATGATGAGTGCCGTCTAACACACAAGTCGACGAAGGTGGCCACGGCTCGTGGACACCTTACTTAAAGTGACAACGTACCAACATACCTCGACTATAGATCATATGACAGACAAAAAAAGTTACAAAAAAAAAAAAAACGAAGACATCAAGTACACTACAAAGGTGAGATGCTGGAACAACAAGGACGCAAGCGGAGATAACGAAGATATCAGTCCACTACAGAGGCTGGATGCTGGAACAACAAGGACCCAAGCGGAGATAACGAAGATATCAGTCCACTACAGAGGCTGGATGCTGGAACAACAAGGACCCAAGCGGAGATAACGAAGATATCAGTCCACTACAGACGTGGGATGCTGGAACAACAAGGACCCAAGTGGAGATAACGAAGATATCAGTCCACTACAGAGGCTGGATGCTGGAACAACAAAGACCCAAGTGGAGATAACGAGCTGAGAGACGCGGGTCTCGACAGATGATAAGATAATTGTCTGGAACAATTTCGTGAGAAGTTGATAAGGTAGTCGTTAGTCATATTTAATTAATAATCACAGGAGTTTCTGACTAGTTGGTGAGCTCTGCTTTGGTTAATCGCTGTAATAACGTCTTTGTTAAGTCTTAGACAGTTACACGGACACACTAGAGGTGTATGTGAGCGTTTATGTCGTTAGTGGTTAGACTATTATAAGCATTTGCTGGTGAATTAAACGAGAGATCCACTGAAGAGTATTAGCAGACGAGACGTAAGTAGCACGGGCTATGGTGAGCCCGAAGTGAACTTCAGATTTATTTGACCTGCTTGTGTAGTAAGATACATATGTCAACACATGCTGACTATACATGTCCTCACAACACCTGCTGACGCTAGATGTCCCCTCACAACACCTGCTGACCATACATGTCCCCCTCACAACACCTACTGACCATACATGTCCCCCTCACAACACCTGCTGACCATACATGTCCCCCTCACAACACCTGCTGACAATACATGTCCCCTCACAACACCTGCTGACCATACATGTCCCCTCACAACACCTGCTGACCATACATATCCCCCTCACAACACCTGCTGACCATACATGTCCCCTCACAACACCTGCTGACCATACATGTCCCCTCACAACACCTGCTGACCATACATGTCCCCTCACAACACCTGCTGACCATACATGTCCCCTCACAACACCTGCTGACCATACATGTCCCCTCACAACACCTGCTGACCATACATGTCCTCATAAAGCTCATCTCGACAAGTATTTTCACGCCCTTTCCTCATAATTGATATTAACACAGTTAATAATAATATTTACTGAACGTTAAAACATTAATAAACATTAACAGCTCTCATTAGCCTTGAAACCCATCGCCAGTAACTAGCCAATAACGACCTACGGGAGTTCGTGAATTCCCACACCACGAACTATCGACCATTCCCCCTCATTTCTGGCCCAAACGTTATGAAAGACAGGTGTCAAAACGTGTGTTAAACAGGAGATACCTTCCCCCCCCCCCAGATAAAGGTTGAGAATCTAGTGTCACAGACAACAAACAAACATCTGTGTTCGTCAAACAACAGAAAAAAACGAGCATGAGAAGTAAACACTCAAATAATTTGCATACGTTAACGACCTAAGCCGCAAAGAACGAACTACAAACGAACCACCAAGCAACGTCAGATAACAGAAGAAGAAAGAGGAGGGAGGAGATACAAAGCTTAACAAGCACCATAAACACCTCCAGTATCACAGTATCAGCAGAAAGCAGCTGGAGAGAGAGAGAGAGAGAGAGAGAGAGAGAGAGAGAGAGAGAGAGAGAGAGAGAGAGAGAGAGAGAGAGAGAGAGAGAGAGAGAGAGAGAGAGAGAGAGAGAGAGAGAAAGATCATGCTGAAGCAGTTGTTGAGGGAATTACCACTAACTCTCAGCATTATCTGCGATAAATTCTCGCTTTTACCATCCGCCGGAGCTGTCATTAACACGATTTTAGCCCTTCCGGGACAAAATGCTGTATCGAGACGTCTCCCTCGAGTAAATTGGGAGCGTATGTTGTGCTGACAGCATGTTGTGCTGACAGCATGTTGTGCTGACAGCATGTTGTGCCGACAACATGTTGTGCCGACAACATGTTGTGCTGACAGCATGTTGTGCCGACAGCATGTTGTGCCGACAGCATAACGTTGTGGAAGGGGGTGGGGGGAGAATATTCATACACAAAAAATAATTCCTAAGTAATATGAGGATTCCTTTCAGAAAATAATTATCAGATACCAGACGACGGTGACTCGAGCTGAGAATATCCCCCAAACTAATATCTGAACATTTCTCAACGTATTGTTTACTCGCAAGCGGATTTGATGAGTTCGTATTAATAAAGACGTTAATTTACTCCAGATAATTTTTAATAACGTGGATTTTATATTTTAATTTCAGTCACAGTTATGCATAATCATAATTAAAATATTAGTAAAATGTAGAAAGAATGCGAGTTGTATTAAGTTCTAACACAAAACTACTCCATATGCTGGGAAATTGACCTTAGAAATATGTTAAGATAGGTTTATACAAATGACTTGACCTGTGGCGAGCTGAATATTTAGTTAAGATGGTCGTCTTTAAGGCTCCTGACCTCGTATATAACCCAACTTGGATTGCAAAAGTTCCTAATGTCGTAATTAATGGTCACTTTGTCCATATTTCCTCAATTGAGTGTTCATCATTTGTAAATTATTGGCCTTGCCAATCTCTTTCAGCTGATATACATCGATATCAATTTTATGTAATGCGTTTGCTGCCTAAAGGTGTATTTCGTGTTACTCAAATGAGGGGCAAGTTTTAGCATGTAGCTGGATAGCGTGTAGATCAAGCTGAGATGTTCACACCGAGTGTCTCAGTGAGGAAGCGGCAGTGTGTGTGTACCTCATTCAGTCATGCTCACACTGAGAGTGACTATGTGAGTGACTATATGAGGGACTTGGTGAGGGACTGTATGAGGGACTTGGTGAGGGACAAGCTGTGATCACAAACTGAAAGCAAGACTAAAGTAGAGTTTAGAACATTCTCTGTTCGGAGCCATCTAAAATGCTATAAAACTTGTCGGGTCGAATGATGTGTGAGGCGAATGGTTGAATGTGAGTGTGTTCGTCATTGGGGGGAGGGGAGGGGTTATTATAATTGCTAGTATGCAATCATTTTGTTCATGCATGGAACGAATTGACGATTAAATGCATATTTTAAAACGGGATGAAACCTGCTTCCATTTATGAATTATCAATGATGAGTTATTTGGAGTTTAATTATGGAGAGCAAAATGATACTAGCGCTCACCACACCTCTACAGAGTCCACACAATTCTCGATATCAACCATAACCAATTAGAGTCCAGTACCCATCTTCATCGTTACTCTTCTTCACTACAAAATCTAGAGTCCATGACCTC
The DNA here is from genome assembly GCF_040958095.1 of Procambarus clarkii. Taxonomy (NCBI): domain Eukaryota; kingdom Metazoa; phylum Arthropoda; class Malacostraca; order Decapoda; family Cambaridae; genus Procambarus; species Procambarus clarkii. Next base: position 38,672,503 of record NC_091154.1, on the reverse strand, counting down.
GTGACCTTTGGGTCTCACACTAGAGAGAGAGAGAGTCCGGAATCTTTTGGTTAACGTCATCCATCAATACAGATCACGAGTCAAAAAGAGTTTTATAATTCTTCAGCTTCGAATTGTACAGAGTACAATTGACCTTATCAAGTCAACCAACTTCTATACAATCAGTAGTCAGAGATCACCACTTCCTAGACAGTCCAGGCCCCTTATGACTGTCCTCCTGGACTCTAAAGACTCACTTTTTCTTCATTAAGTGTTAATGATTGTGGAACTTAACAATGACCTGATATAAAGTGATAACGAGGAAAGTGTATTAATTAATTTCCTTCCTATACTTAATGAGTTCTCTTCCATAATTAAAAAAAAATCCCAGGAATGCCTTATAATCAAGAATCATTTGATCATATATATATATATATATATATATATATATATATATATATATATATATATATATATATATATATATATATATATATATATATATATATGAATGAAAACTCACACCCCAGAAGTGACTCGAACCCATACTCCCAGAAGCAACGCAACTGGTAACTACAGGGCACCTTAACCGTGTACATCACGGCTACAGGGCCGTGATGGTCAAGTGGATTAAGGCGCCCTGTTGTTACCAGTTGCGTTGCTTCTGGGAGTATGGGTTCGAGTCACTTCTGGGGTGTGAGTTTTCATTCGCATATAGTCCTGGGGACCATTCAGGCTTGTTCGCATATATATATATATATATATATATATATATATATATATATATATATATATATATATATATATATATATATATATATATATATATATATATATGATCACAAATTTGAACTCTGGCCCATTTCTTGGTAGTCAGGTATAGGATAATGTCTACTTAGGATCGAATTTCGGTGATTTAATTAGTCTCCGAAAATCAAGTGTCTGGTGGGATAATTAAGTTCCGACGGGCGACAAATTAGTGTTGGATAATAGTCATTTAGATTTAATTTGTGATTAATTCCATCTGAGTGAGCTTTAGCTCACTCTAAGCCTTCAGTGATTCAGAAACGTTCAAGTGTTCAGTGAGAATCCCCAAGGTCTTCTCTGAATACTCTTTATTTTCTTCTCCGAGGCTATGGGTCCCCCACACTTGCAATTTACGAAAACAATTTTTTTTAGTACGTACGAACGAGGCCTTAGGGAGACAACCACAGTTTTATCGAACACAACCTTGTTTAGGAGGGTTTGCAGCAACGTTAAAATATTTGTATTACGAAAACGGTGGGAATAGTTGCTAGATTGAAAAGCTTTTTGTAGCTTTAATAGTAAGGGGTGACCCCAGGGGTGTGGGTCGGCGCCCACTGCACATGGGCCACCGACACGTAAGAATAACAGGTAAGAACAGGTTAGCACAAAATGTAGGAATAGGTAAAAAGAACATGTAGAAAAAGCAGATAAGAAAAACAGGTAAGAACAACGGGTAAAGAATAACAAGCACGAACAATAGGAAAGAACAACAGTTTCGAACAACATATTAGAACAACAGTTAGGAAGAACAGCTTATAAGAACATGTAAGAACCACAGGTAAAAACAAGAGGTAAAAGTGTTAAGAATAATAATCAAGATCATACACACACACACACACACACACACACACACACACACACACACACACACACACACACACACACACACAGGGACCGGTGGCTGAGCGGACAGCACGCTGGACGCGTGATCCTGTGGTCCCGGGTTCGATTCCGGGCGCCGGCGAGAAACGATGGGCAGAGTTTCTTTCACCTAATGCACCTGTTACCTAACAGTATATAGGTATCTGGGAGTTTGTCAGCTGTCACGGGCTGCTTTCTGGGGTGTATGTGGGGAGGTTCCCTTTCCAGAACATGGGTTCTGGAAAGGGAAATCATGCCTAACAAACCTTTTGGAATTCTATGATAAAATAACGAGGATAAGGCAGGACAGAGAAAGTTGGGCAGACTGCATATTTCTGGACTGCCAAAAAGCATTACCGTACATGATACTACTATTCAAACTTGAGAGGCAGGCGGGAGTAAACGGAAAGGCCCTAGTATGGGTAAGGAAACCTAACAGGAAAGAGAGAGTAAGTAGCAGTAAGTAACCGTTGTAAGTAAGTAACGCGAGAAAGGTATGCGGCGAGAAGTCGGATTGGCGACCTGTAACGAGTGGAGTACCGCAAGGGTCGGTGTTGGGACCAATTCTATTTCTAATATACGTTAATGACATGTTTACAGGAGTAGAGTCCTACATGTCGATGTTCACGGATGACGTAAAATTAATGAGAGGAGTTGTGACAGATGAGGATTGTAGGATCCTCCAAGAGGGCTTGAACAGGTTGCAGAGATGGTCAGAGAACTGGCTACTGGAATTCAACACGAGCAAATGTAAAGTTATGGAAATGGGATCAGGTGATAGGAGACCAGAGGGACAGTACACAATGAAGGAGGAACTGCCTACCTGTGACGATTCGAGAAAGAGACCTGGGCGTGGACGTAACGCCTAATCTAACTCCTGAGGCACATGTAAATAGGATATCGACAGCAGCGTACTCTACACTGGCAAAAGTTAGAACATCATTCAGAAATCTAAGGAGGCATTTAGGGCGCTTTACACTGCCTATGTGAGGCCAGTCTTAGAGTGTGCCGCACCATCTCGGAGTCCCCAACTGAAGAAACACACAAGGAAAAGGTTCAGAAGTTTGCGACGAGGCTCGTCCCAGAGTTACGAAGGATGGAATATGAAAAGCGCCTGAAGGAACTGAGCCTTACGACACTTGAAAAAAGAAGGGAGAGGGGGGTTATGATAAGAACGTATAAAATACTCAATGAATTGACTGAGTGGACATTGACGAAATGTTCACACGGAATAGTAACAGAACGAGGGGACACGGGTGGAAGCTGGAATCTATGATGAGTCACAGGGATGTTAGGAAGTTTTTTTTTTAGCGTGAGAGTAGTGGAAAAATGAAATGCACTTAAGGAACAGGTTGTGGAAGCAAACTCTATTCATAATTTTAAAACTAGATATGATAAAGAAATGGGACAAGAGTCATTGCTGTAAATAACCGATGGCTCGAAATGCGGGATCCAAGAGCCAATGCTACATCCTGCAGGCACAAATAGGTGAGTGTACACACACACACACACACACACACACACACACACACACACACACACACCTCTACACCATTGCCTCAATCGCCGTAAACACAAAAATACAGCGATAATGATCATAAAAAAAAAAGAAAATTCACCCTGGTCCAAGCTGACCTGAGATCGCCAGAGAAGCTCTCCAGGGGTCACGTAGAGCCGTATAGAGCGGGAGAGAGACACGGCCGACGCTATAAACCGCACTTGTGAGGCTTAGAGCGTATAGTGAGCCACGCTAACAGGGACAAACGTTGCTGGGGGAGGAAACCTGCTACGTATTCTTGTGAATATTTCAGGGGGGAATGGGCGGGCCGGAGTGCAGGAGGACTCTTGCCGCAGGCTGCGACCATCAACCGCAGCTGACTTCGTTAAATAAACATGCCGCATGACCCAAAAGGTTAGTGTATGACCCTGGTCGGCACGTCTGGATTTGGCTCACCTCGTGGCTGAGGTGCTGAGGGCCGGGTTTAATAACCTTGTAATACATCTCCTCAGACTTAATGCTCAGCCATTTTGGCGCTGTCGGCCTGAACGTCAAAACGTCTATATGCTTTAGTGGAATTAAAAGCTTCGCGAAATTGACACTTCTAGAGGCTATAGTGTGCATCGATACGTTTTTGGTAAGGCAAAATGTATTCAAATTTAACGCTTTATACATCATTGAAACACCAAAGAGTACAGACCACATCACTGAAGCAAGAGAGAGAGAGAGAGAGAGAGAGAGAGAGAGAGAGAGAGAGAGAGAGAGACCCGTTACCTGAATAACAGACATTGCATTATACATCTTAAATCAAGGCGGTATACCTGTACCTGCAGCCTGCTGGACCTATCGCAAAATATACACATCAGTAGTCGATAATCCACATCTTAATCCACATCTATAATCCACATCTATCTGGCTGCTTATCTCCCACTGATATAATATTCTCCCCGATGGACTACAAGCACAAGAATCAGGATTATACATGAGAAATCGAGAGTGTCTCTCTCTCTGCTCGACACTGCTATAGTGTCTTCCACACCAACCCATGGAACCTACAGGGGTTTCAAAACGTGCTAATTGCACCGGTACCACTTAGTCTCGGCTACACTTGTAATCAGCGAGGTGGAGATGCGTTCTCAATGCGACTGTGTCACTCAAGCGTTCCTTCACCACCTTGCTGCTGGGCCCGTGAGTGTGAGACAGATAACAGGCTGACAATTATTGGCTTGACTTCAAGTCTAAACATATTTGGGTCGTTAATCTTCGTCTCAGGTGTGGAGAGGCGAGGGGCCGCCGCCCGGGGGACCGTAGGGACGCACCCGACGCTAATGTGAGACGGGCGACAGTGATGGCGTCGCCAGGCCCATAACACAGATGACATATTGTTACTTGAGTTACTCTTTTTATCTTCATTGTTATTCTTATGGATTGTGGCATGTCATTGTCTTTATGTTATTGTCTGTCTGTCTGTCTGTCTGTCTGTCTGTCTGTCTGTCTGTCTGTCTGTCTGTCTGTCTGTCTGTCTGTCTCTCTCTCTCTCTCTCTCTCTCTCAGACACACGAATATCATACTCCACCTCCCAGATATCAGGCGGAGCGGATCATCTGTGTATGGCTGTTTTTTATAGCTCCCGGGTCTCGGTCCAGTCGGATTTATGATACTGGAAGTATATATATATATATATATATATATATATATATATATATATATATATATATATATATATATATATATATATATATATATATATGCAACAATGATCACAAAAACACTGATCCAAATATGCAGAATAACCACATGTGAAAAATAGAAAATGCTTAACGCGTTTTCGGCTAATTCGCCTTCATCAGAGCAAAGTAGAATCATTCTACTTTGCTCTGATGAAGGCGAATTAGCCGAAAACGCGTTAAGCATTTTGTATTTTTCACATGTGATTATTCTGCATATATATATATATATATATATATATATATATATATATATATATATATATATATATATATATATATATATATATATATATATATATATTGAGGTGCAACACACACACTCGCAGGAGTGCGTGTGTGTTACACTTATGGCTGTGTCTCTTCTACTCTTTTTTTCCCGTTGCGTGCAGGAATATGGGACTCCGGCCTTGTACTGACTACGGTATTGACCAAGCTGGTGCATCACCAGCGAGACGGGGGAGATCAGATCGTGAGAGGTCAAGACATTACAGAGTCTATTCAGAATAACAATAGTAAGGTCACCAGAGGTCAGGTAAACACGGATCAAAAGTAAGCTCGGGTCAGGTCGGATCAAGGTGGGTCAGGGCGGGTTTAGGCAGGTCAGGACAGGTCAGTGCAAGTCAGGACAGGTCAGGGCGGGTCGAGTCCGCAAATATTCGCCGTCATCGCCTTCCCGGACAGAAAAGGAATCAAATTTTCCGCAGGATGGTTTTTCCCGATTTTACTATTTCAAAAAAAGCATTTCAGCGGCGTCTCTAGATCCTTGGAGGAGCGTTGGAGGTGTGTGTTAGAGAGCGTTGGAGGTGTGTTAGAGAGCGTTGGAGACGGGCAGTGTTGCGGACGTGTGAGGTAGTTTTTGAGACGCTTTAAGGCCAGTTTAGGAGACATGTTGGGGAGGACGGCTGAGTAGTTTTGGAGATGTGTGGGAGTTAGAAAATAAATTAATTTAATTTGCGAAAAAGATTTCGATCAGTTATGAAAATCGTGTTTGTGCCCATTTTTGCTTACGTACATATATATGTAAAGACATGGCCGCCAGCCAGTGTATATGCACGAGAACGCATGCACATGCTGCGAGAACGCGTGCGCATGCTGCGAGAACACGTGCGTATGCTGCAAGAACGCGTGCGCATGCTGCGAGAACGCGTGCGCATGCTGCGAGAACGCGTGCGCATGCTGCGAGAACGCGTGCGCATGCTGCGAGAACGCGTGCGCATGCTGCGAGAACACGCGCCCATGCGTGTATGATGATCAGACATTTACAAGAGCCTCCAGTCATGCCAGCACCCAGTGTGAATGGTGAACCTGCCTTATCACCCAACCACTGGAGAATTCCCCGACAAAAATGTTCGAATATTTCGCCATTTGAACCGTTCATTTCGGCATAGAACAACTCCACGTCAACACAGCCTAGAGTCTCCTCTACCTCGCTCGCAAAGCTTGCCAGTAATGGCCGACAACGGATGTAATAAACTGACAATATGTTGCGAACTTTGTAATATTTCAAGTGAAATATGTATAATTTCCGCCTACCGGATACTTATCACTTGCGTGAAATTTGGTTTCGCTTTAAAACCGCCGCATATTGTGCCATTATATTCGGCGGTGTTTACACTTTCGCCCGAGTGTATTATATAGCAAGTCCGGGATGAGCTTTTTCTCCCTCTCTCTCGGTCGTATATATGAGTACATCCGGATAAGAGTTCTATCTCAGCCGTACATATGAGTACATCCGGATAAGAGTTCTATCTCAGCCGTACATATGGATATATCCAGCTATTTTTTCAATCTCAACCCATACATACGAATATACACGATTCAGCTTTATTTTACAGCTGTATATCCGGTTAAGTTTTCTCATTCAGCCTTATACAGGCGAATATCCGGTTGAGCTGGCTCTTCATGCGCTACATCAGACGCTCTATATAGCGCATTCCTATATTATAAAACGTCTTCGCGAACATTGGCAAAGAGACAATGCAGCTATTCAGAACTTTGAGACCAAACACAATATAAAAATCAGAGAGCAAGAATAGCAGATGGGTGCTTGACCCTGTGAGAGAGAGAGAGAGAGAGAGAGAGAGAGAGAGAGAGAGAGAGAGAGAGAGAGAGAGAGAGAGAGAGAGAGAGAGAGAGAGAGAGAGAGAGAGAGAGAGAGAGACAATTCCACCTTCCTGGCCAGGAGACAGCAGTGTTGCCAGATGAGGCGAGGATGCCACAGGCCCAGAAGACACTTTATGGTCAATAAACCTCAGTAGTAAAGGCAGGCGAATATGATCTTCCGGAATTATAATGCCGCCATTCCTTGTGTCTTCAGTGTTCGTGCCTGTCCGAGTATTTTGCACACTCGCACGAGCGAATACACGCACGCACGCACACTCGCACGCGTGCGCGCACACGCATATTCACCCACAATGCACCAAGTACCGGAAAACGTATTCGGAGCATAAATATTAACTTTTCGAACCGGAAAAGAAAAAGAAACTCCCACGAGATCTTTACAGAGACGCGACGAATGAGAGATGGAGGGAGAGAAGGAGGGAGGGAGGTAGAGGGAGGGAAGGAAGGTGGGGAAAGAGAGAACCGAAGGAGGAAAGAGGACTGGGGGGGGGGAGATAGGGACGGAGAGATGGATGAACGGAGGGGTTCAGGTAGAGAAAGAGGTAGAAAGGAAGATAAAGGGAGAGAGAGAGAGAGAGAGAGAGAGAGAGAGAGAGAGAGAGAGAGAGAGAGAGAGAGAGAGAGAGAGAGAGAGAGAGAGAGAGAGAGAGAGAGAGAGAGAGAGAGAGAGACGGGGATAGATGTGAAGAATGAAAAGAAATACAAGGAGAAAAATAGAAGATTATTCTTGAGGCCGGAATGCAAGGCAGGCTCGGAATGGTTTTGAAAACCTAACCTTTTATTTGGGTTAGAGAGGAGGAGAAGGAGGGGGAGAGGTTGTGTGGAAGTGTGGGGTGGTGGTGGTGGGGGCGAGTGAGGTTGGCGGGGGGGGGGGGGGGGGGGGAAGTACGGGGGGGGGGGGGGAGAAATGCGGGGGGGAAGGAGGGGGTTGAATAGGCTTCGAAGATGCCTGGAGGTTCTTTGCGTGATTTAGCGACGCTGATAATGGCTAGTTGCAATAGTTCACCTCTTCTAGCGAAAGGCTTCTATTGACTCTTGATACAATGGGATTTTTTTTACGAATATAAGCATGAATATACACACACACACATACACACACACACACTCACACACACACACACACACACACACACACACACACACACACACACACACACACACACACACACACACACACACACACACAAATTCATTCATTCACATATGTATATCCTGAAATAAGTATCAAACAGTATAGACTAGCAGTGTCATTACTGCAGCAGCCCAGTTTATGCTGAATCCCACTAAACCTGGCTACGAGAATCCAAGAAATTCTAATTCAAAATCATCAATAAACTCTATAAACTGGTAAGTCGAGGAGATCTAAATCACATGAACAATTATACCAGGACTTAGAAAACTAAAAATAAATGGAAAAGCAATTTTGTTCATTACATTCATATCAATGGCTATGAACACACACTTGTAATGCACAAACTTGTACTCATCGATACCATTGCACTAATTGGGTTGTAAGTACAAATTGCATGTATGTTGCAGAAAGTTATAGTGACAACTTATACAGCTCACCAAGCTGTATAAGGAACAGGAGCATCAACAACAGGCCCCAGCAACAGTAGCAACAGCATTAACAGTAACACTAACAGGAATAACAACAACAGTTGCAACAACAAAGCCATCTGAAGCAACAGCAGCAGCAACAGCAGCAGTAATTGCAGGAATAGCAGCATCAGAGTCTCGCCAATTTAACTAAAGGTATTACCTTGAAAACCAGACACTATCAACATTCAACTCATCTCAGGGACCTCTCCACCCCTTCTCTACAAGAGGACGGATCCACCCCTTCTCTACAAGAGGACGAATCCACCCCCTCTCTACAAGAGGACGGATCCACCCCTCTCTACAAGAGGACGGATCCATCCCTCTCTACAATAGGACGGATCCACCCTTCTCTACAAGAGGATGGACCCACCCCTCTCTACAAGAGGACGGATCCACCTCTCTCTCTACAAGAGGACGGATCCACCCCTCTCTACAAGACGACGGACCTTCCGCTCTCTACAAGAGGACGGACCCACCCCTCTCTACAAGAGGACGGATCCACCCTTCTCTACAAGACGAGGGTAAACTTGCCCTCTTCCCTACGACGGTCAATACTTTCTCTACGACACACAGAGGTGTGACTCCCGCCTCGTCCGACTCATGCTCTCACCCCCCCCCCTACATGTCTTCTGACTTTGTCGAGCGTGATAATCTATCGCAAGGAAACGTAGAAAAATTTGTAGCAGTGTCAGGCCACCGCCGCTTCCCTTACATATCAGGTGTCACTTACGGACACCTCCGCCCATCTCCGGCGCTCTCTGGCATCCTGTGACCACCTAGAATTTTATGTTCTTAAATACTTATAATATTAGTTTGAAGACCGAGTTTTGATACTCGTGTTTATAACGTAAACATTAGAGTATGATTATAGGATATCTGTATTTATAATGTAAACATGCGAGTGATACCTGTGCTCTAAAGTACTGATGGTCGAAAGTCAGGCTTAAGAGCAGATGTTCGACCGTGTAAGCACATATAGGTGAGCACATACACACACACACACACACACAGGGGCCGTGGCTGAATGGACAGCGCATGGGACTCATAATCCTAAAGTCCGGGTTCGATCCCGGCCGCCGGCGGAAACAGATGGGCAGAGTTTCTTTCACCCTGATGCCCCTGTTACCTAGCAGTAAATAGGTAGCTGGGAGTTAGACAGCTGTTACAGGCTGCTTCTTGTGTGTGTGTGTGTGTGTGTGTGTGTGTGTGTGTGTGTGTGTGTGTGTGTGTGTGTGTGTGTGTGTGTGTGTGTGTGTGAAAAAATTAGTAGTAAGAGTTGATTGATTGACAGTTGAGAGGCGGGTCGAAAGAGCAGAACTAGGTGAATACACACACACACACACACACACACACACACTCACACACACACACACACACACACACACATACACACATACTCACACACACACACACACACACACACACACACACACACACATACTCACACACACACACACACACAAATGTGCAAAGATAAAAACAAAACATGCTAATGCTACAAAAAACCCCCAAAACTAGGGACCATCCGACCACATATCTGTTACAGCAAAACCTGTACAAAATTGCCACTGTGGCGCTGTCACGCGCCGGAATACATGTGACACACACACAAACACACACACACACACACACACACACACACACACACACACACACACACACACACACACACACACACACACACACACACACAAACACACACACACACACACACACAGTGTGTGTGTGGAGGCGAGGATACGTGGAGAGCCAAACTATTGGAGGTGGTGACAAGCAACTTTTTAACGCAGCATGTCGGAGAACCCACAAGGATGAGAGGCAATGACGAACCAGCGAGACTCGACCTAGTCTTCACTCTGAACGACTCCGACATAAGAGAAATCGGTTTTGAGGACCCAGTAGGAATGAGCGACCACAGTGTACTGGTGTTTGAGTACTTGATTGAAGAAGGGTTATTGAACTCGAGGAGGGATACCGAAACCAAAAGGTTAGCATACCGAAAGGGAAACTATGAGGGGATAAGAAAATTCCTAACAGATATAGCATGGGAAACAGAGCTCAGGGGAAAGACGGCCCAAGATATGATGGATTACATCACGCAGAAGTGCAAGGACGCAGCAAACAAGTTTGTCCCAGTCCAAAAGGAAAACAGAGAAATGAAGATGAGAAACCCATGGTTTAATCAAAGATGTAGGCTAGCTAAGCAGCAAAGTAAAAGGGCATGGAGAAACTATAGGAATAACAGGACACTGGAGAGCAGAGAAAGATACCAGAATGCCAGGAATGAATATGTCAGGATGAGAAGAGAGGCAGAAAGACAATACGAAAATGACATCGCAAGCAAGGCAAAGACTCAGCCTAAATTGTTGCATAGCCACATTAGGAGAAAAACAACAGTAAAGGAACAGGTTATGAGATTAAGGATAGGGGCGGAAGGATTCACTACAAATGACAAGGAAGTGTGTGAGGAATTGAATAAGAAATTCCAGGAGGTCTTCACCTTAGAACAAGGAGAAATTCCAGAGGTAAGTGAGGGAATAGCTAACCAGGAACCACTGGAAGAGTTTGAGATTACCAGTGGGGAAGTAAGGAAGTGTTTACTAGAGTTGGACGTGACGAAGGCTATAGGCCCAGATGGAATCTCCCCTTGGGTTCTAAAGGAAGGAGCAAGAGAACTGAGCCTACCACTCTCCATAGTGTATAACAAATCACTGGCAACAGGGGAACTGCCAGATACTTGGAAAGCAGCTAACGTAGTCCCGATATACAAGAAAGGGGATAGACAGGAGGCACTGAACTACAGGCCAGTGTCCCTAACCTGCATACCATGCAAGCTGATGGAGAAGATTGTGCGAAAAAAACTAGTGGAGCATCTGGAGCGAAGGAACTTTGTAACACAGCATCAACATGGGTTCAGGGATGGCAGGTCCTGCCTCACAGGGTTACTTGAATTCTACGACCAGGCAACAAAAATAAGGCAAGAAAGAGAAGGGTGGGCAGACTGCATATTTTTGGATTGTCAGAAAGCCTTTGATACAGTGCCACACAAGAGGCTAGTGCGAAAGTTGGAGATGCAGGCTGGAGTGAGAGGGAAGGTACTCCGGTGGATAGAGGAATACCTAAGCAACAGGAGACAACGAGTCTGTGTGAGGGGTGAGGTCTCAGATTGGCGAGACGTCACAAGTGGAGTCCCGCAGGGGTCAGTCCTTGGACCTATACTGTTTCTGGTATATGTAAATGATCTCCCAGAGGGTATAGACTCGTTCCTCTCAATGTTTGCCGACGATGCAAAAATTATGAGGAGGATTGAAACAGAGGATGATAGTAGGAGGCTACAAGATGACCTGGATAGACTGAGTGAATGGTCCAACAAATGGCTGTTGAAGTTCAACCCGAGTAAATGCAAAGTAATGAAACTAGGCAGTGGAAACAGGAGGCCAGGCACAGGATACAGAATAGGAGATGAAGTACTTAATGAAACAGACAGAGAGAAAGATCTAGGAGTTGATATCACACCAAACCTGTCTCCTGAAGCCCACATAAAGAGAATAACGTCTGCGGCATATGCGAGGCTGGCTAACATCAGAACGGCGTTCAGGAACCTGTGTAAGGAATCATTCAGAATCTTGTACACCACATATGTAAGACCAATCCTGGAGTATGCGGCCCCAGCATGGAGCCCGTACCTTGTCAAGCACAAGACGAAGCTGGAAAAAGTCCAAAGGTATGCTACTAGACTAGTCCCAGAACTAAGAGGCATGAGTTATGAGGAAAGGCTGCGGGAAATGCACCTCACGACACTGGAAGACAGAAGAGTAAGGGGGGACATGATCACAACCTACAAAATCCTCAGGGGAATCGACCGGGTAAACAAGGATGAACTTTTCAACACTGGTGGGCCGCGAACAAGGGGACACAGGTGGAAGCTGAGTACCCAAATGAGCCACAGAGACGTTAGAAAGAACTTTTTCAGTGTCAGAGTAGTTAGCAAATGGAATGCATTAGGAAGTGATGTGGTGGAGGCTGACTCCATTCACAGTTTCAAATGTAGATATGATAGAGCCCAATAGGCTCAGGAATCTGTACACCAGTTGATTGACGGTTGAGAGGCGGGACCAAAGAGCCAGAGCTCAACCCCCGCAAGCACAATTAGGTGAGTACACACACACACACACACACACACACACACACACACACACAAACACACACACACACACACACACACACACATGGTTTTCACGCTCATGGTTTTCATGAGCGAAATCGCGAAAGAGGAACTGCTAGCAAGGAAGTGTTGTCTAAAAGGTGTAGAGAAGTTCAAGAAAATATTAATGCAGAGGGATATGACAAGGGAAGAGAGAATACGGACAGCAGACGCGAGGAAGGAGCGCAGGGAGAGAGAAGGAAATCAGAGTACCACAACCCAGAACCCTACAATCCCAGAGGGAAGTGGAGAACCCTCCTCAAACAGTGCAACAGCCACAGGGATTGGGGCACCACCCCCAAATTCTACCCAACAGACACCCAACCTGCCCCATCCCCTGTCAGCCTCCCACTAAGTACCCACCTAGGGCACCCTCCCCCCACCCACCCCCCTCCCCCCACTCACCCCCCTTCTCCCCCTCACCCCTCTCCCCAGGACCTCCCTTCTCCCCCATCCCCCATGCCCTCCCTTCTCCCACATGCCTTCCCGTCTCTCCCACCCCCATGCCCTCCCTTCTCCCCCTCCCCCCTAAGCCCCCCACTCTCCCCCACCCCACCTAAGTCTTCCCCTCTCCCCCACTCCCCTAAACCCTCCCCTCTTCCTCACCCTCCTCAGCCCTCCCTTTTCCCCCACGCCCCCCAAGCCCTCCACCCTTTTCTCTCCCCCCAAGCCCCCCCATCTCCCCTATCCCCCACAGCCTCTCCTCCCCCCATGCTTCCCCAACCCTCCCTCTCTTACCCACCCCCTGTACCCTCCCCCTCTTATCCACCCCCTGTACCCTCCCCCTCTTATCCACCCCCTGTACCCTCCGCCTCTTATCCACCCCCTGTACCCTCCCCCTCTCCCCCACCACCCCAAGCCCTCCCTCCTCCACCAATCCCCCCGTGCCAGGTCCCCCCAGCTCCCACTCACCCCAGATCCCAAAGGTCCCCCCCAGAAAAGAAGCAGAAGAGAGTCAGTTTCAGGGTGATGTACTCGAACATAGATGGGATCACAAGCAAGACAAGTGAACTAAGGGAAAGAGCACAAGAAGTTAACCCAGATGTAATCGGACTCACTGAAACAAAACTCTCTGGAATCATAACGAATGCCGTGTTTCCCCAGGAGTATACAGTAATAAGGAAAGAGAGGGAAGGTAGAGGAGGAGGCGGAGTGGCCCTACTCATGAGAAGGGAATGGAGTTTTAAGGAGATGGCCATCCCGGGCTGTGAGGAGTTCAGAGACTACATAGCAGGCACCATAACAATGGGAGGACCAAGAATAGTAGTAGCAGTAATATACAACCCTCCACCAAATGACAGGAGACCCAGTCAAGAGTATGAAAACAACAACAAGGCAGTTAACACTATAATTGAGAGGGCAGCCTCTGCTGCCTGTAGAAATAGATCCCACCTGCTCATCATGGGCGACTTCAATCACGGAAAGATTGACTGGGAGAACAAGGAACCGCATGGAGGCGAGGATACGTGGAGAGCCAAACTATTGGAGGTGGTGACAAGCAACTTTTTAACCCAGCATGTCGGAGAACCCACAAGGATGAGAGGCAATGACGAACCAGCGAGACTCGACCTAGTCTTCACTCTGAACGACTCCGACATAAGAGAAATCGGTTTTGAGGACCCAGTAGGAATGAGCGACCACAGTGTACTGGTGTTTGAGTACTTGATTGAAGAAGGGTTATTGAACTCGAGGAGGGATACCGAAACCAAAAGGTTAGCATACCGAAAGGGAAACTATGAGGGGATAAGAAAATTCCTAACAGATATAGCATGGGAAACAGAGCTCAGGGGAAAGACGGCCCAAGATATGATGGATTACATCACGCAGAAGTGCAAGGACGCAGCAAACAAGTTTGTCCCAGTCCAAAAGGAAAACAGAGAAATGAAGATGAGAAACCCATGGTTTAATCAAAGATGTAGGCTAGCTAAGCAGCAAAGTAAAAGGGCATGGAGAAACTATAGGAATAACAGGACACTGGAGAGCAGAGAAAGATACCAGAATGCCAGGAATGAATATGTCAGGATGAGAAGAGAGGCAGAAAGACAATACGAAAATGACATCGCAAGCAAGGCAAAGACTCAGCCTAAATTGTTGCATAGCCACATTAGGAGAAAAACAACAGTAAAGGAACAGGTTATGAGATTAAGGATAGGGGCGGAAGGATTCACTACAAATGACAAGGAAGTGTGTGAGGAATTGAATAAGAAATTCCAGGAGGTCTTCACCTTAGAACAAGGAGAAATTCCAGAGGTAAGTGAGGGAATAGCTAACCAGGAACCACTGGAAGAGTTTGAGATTACCAGTGGGGAAGTAAGGAAGTGTTTACTAGAGTTGGACGTGACGAAGGCTATAGGCCCAGATGGAATCTCCCCTTGGGTTCTAAAGGAAGGAGCAAGAGAACTGAGCCTACCACTCTCCATAGTGTATAACAAATCACTGGCAACAGGGGAACTGCCAGATACTTGGAAAGCAGCTAACGTAGTCCCGATATACAAGAAAGGGGATAGACAGGAGGCACTGAACTACAGGCCAGTGTCCCTAACCTGCATACCATGCAAGCTGATGGAGAAGATTGTGCGAAAAAAACTAGTGGAGCATCTGGAGCGAAGGAACTTTGTAACACAGCATCAACATGGGTTCAGGGATGGCAGGTCCTGCCTCACAGGGTTACTTGA
>NC_091154.1:38607026-38652026 GCF_040958095.1 Procambarus clarkii | reverse complement strand
CGTCAGCGCCCTCTAGTTGAGAGACGGAAGTGCTTCGTCTACTTCGTCCCGTGAAGTACTTCACTACTTCGTCCCGTGATGTACTTCGTGTACTTCGTCTCGTGAAGTACTTCACTACTTCGTCCCGTAAAGTAGTGTTCTGCTGTGTTGAGGGCACTCAGTCTTCTCTATTCCTCCAGCAGCTCCCACGGGGGACATGTTCTTCGACAACATCATATAATTCTCACGCTAGGACCCTCGAGAATCGAACCCCGGCGCTGCAAGAAGCAAGGCCGTAGTTGAAGCGATCAGTCCCAGTGGATGAACATCTGTCCCCCGAAACATTAGTCGGTAATGGCGTAAGCTACTATCTATTGCGCACAACTTACGCAAATCATCAGACTCGCGTAAGCAGCTTACTTCCGCAAGCAAGAATCTATCCCTCATGCACTGTCTATAAATTCCCAGAGCTGGCCACCCAGCATGAACTGGAACCGTCGATCCAATATAATACAACACACAAAATAAATCTCTAATTCTCAAATGAATATAAAACTTCGACATATATCCAGAATGAGCAAAAACAAGCAAGAGTTGCTTACAGTTGGCTGTTGATTACAGCCAACGAGGCATAGCAACTCAGCAAGAGGAGGCACAACCGTCAAAATGAATATTGAAGGACTGGCTGCATCCAATCTTGCATGTAATTCAGTCGTTCCAAATTTGTGTCTCACGAGAAAACAGTTTCTTAATCAGTTCATGCAAGTTGCCAAAGAAAAACACTGTTCCACTGAATTTTCACGACAACCCTAATTGCTTTACAAACAACTCCAGACAAGTGAAGAGAGGAGACACACACTCAGCCTAAGTTAACTTATATGAGCTCAGTTCAAGTTTATTTACATCAGTGTTACTGATCAACTCTCAATACTAGACGCCATCCCATAATAATAATAATAATAATAATAATTAAATTTTCAAAACTGATGATTCACAATAACTCAAAATCAATAAATCAGAAAACTGAGAAAAACGCAATTAATCAGCAATGACCGTTGCTGATATATTAATGGGACTGATCTATTATATTCTAATATATTCCCCCGGGCGGAATGGTCAGCCAACGTGCTCACTGTGGAGTGAGAGAGATAGAATGCAACACGCACTGATTTGCAGAGTGCAGAGACTCATGGTAAACTATTGCATGGGATCAAATATTATAGCCAATAAAGCTACAATAAAGAGAGAGAGAGAGAGAGAGAGAGAGAGAGAGAGAGAGAGAGAGAGAGAGAGAGAGAGAGAGAGAGAGAGAGAGAGAGAGAGAGAGAGAGAGAGAGAGAAATAATTATGAGTCATCCATTTCCCCACTCCTTTAAAATGACCTATTTGTATGATGTGAAAAGGCCATAATTACTGAAGAGATTTATATATATTTATCAGGAACCTAACACAAAAATGTTGTGTGTTGCGTCCAGCGAAATATTATTATGAAACCACTGTAGTGTTGTATTTGCGTGGGCGTATATATATATATATATATATATATATATATATATATATATATATATATATATATATATATATATATATATATATATATATATATATATATATATATATATATATATGTCGTACCTAGTAGCCAGAACGCACTTCTCAGCCTACTATGCAAGGCCCAATTTGCCTAATAAGCCAAGTTTTCATGAATTAATGTTTTTTCGACGACCTAACCTACCTAACCTAACCTAACCTACCTTTTTCGGTTACCTAACCCAACCTAACATATAAAGATAGGTTAGGTTAGGTTAGGTAGGGTTGGTTAGGTTCGGTCATATATCTACGTTAATTTTAACTACAATAAAATAAAATTGACCTCATACATAATGAAATGGGTAGCTTTATCATTTCATAAGAAAAAAATTAGAGAAAATATATTAATTCAGGAAAACTTGGCTTATTAGGCAAATCGGGCCTTGCATAGTAGGCTCAGAAGTGCGTTCTGGCTACTAGGTACGACATATATATATATATATATATATATATATATATATATATATATATATATATATATATATATATATATATATATATATATGTCGTACCTAATAGCCAGAACTCACTTCTCAGCCTACTATTCAAGGCCCGATTTGCCTAATAAGCCAAGTTTTCATGAATTAATGTTTTTTCGTCTACCTAACCTACCTAACCTAACCTATCCTAGCTTTTTTTGGCTACCTAACCTAACCTTACCTATAAATATAGGTTAGGTTAGGTTAGGTAGGGTTGGTTAGGTTCGGTCATATATCTACGTTAATTTTAACTCCAATAAAAAAAAATGACCTCATACATAGAGAAAAGGGTTGCTTTATCATTTCATAAGAAAAAAATTATAGTAAATATATTAATTCAGGAAAACTTGGCTTATTAGGCAAATCGGGCCTTGAATAGTAGGCTGAGAAGTGAGTTCTGGCTACTAGGTACGACATATATATATATATATATATATATATATATATATATATATATATATATATATATATATATATATATATATATATATATATATATATATATATATAGTGTGTGTGTGTGTGTGTGTTAAATAAAAGTATCCCCCCTTCAAGAAAATTACACATACAATACTCATCAAGTCAAGAACTTCACGTAGAGGCAATGCGTCCGTTCTAGCTAGCTATTTGGGTAATCGTCCGGGTCATGGGTCGATCCCCACGATGCTGATAGATTGCATTTGTTTCGCGGGAGGTGAAGCAGTAAAGGGCCCCTGAACCGGTTGAACAGGTGTGAAGTCGGGTGAGAAGAGACGTCCCGTCCAATTGGACTGGCCAATGCAGTGGTCTTGAGTCTGAATTTCCATTGAAAACAAATTCGATTGAAATTCGAGGCCAAATAAGGACACAATCCCTAACTGGCTCGTTATAAAAATTGGATCGTTAAGACTGGCGATATTTTAATCGGCGAGTTTCAATTTGTGTCTCAAAACCCCCGAAACTTGTTTTTATATTTTTCTTTTAAGTAACTGACCTCAATCTGGCTTGCGGCTTGCCTGACGGTCTTTGTCCTTGTTGACGACCTGCCTGTCTGCTGGTCTTTGGTCTTTGTCCTTGCTGACGACCTGCCTGTTGGTCTTTGTCCTTGCTGACGACCTGCCTGTTGGTCTTTGTCCTTGCTGACGACCTGCCTGATTATCTTTGTCCTTGCTGACGACCTGAAGATGTATTGATTTTAATACGAACACACTTGAGGAATTTCCTGTTTCATTTTCATTTGTGGTCAGTTATTGTCACATCATTCATCACTTGTTATATATATATATATATATATATATATATATATATATATATATATATATATATATATATATATATATATATATATATATATATATATATTTATATGTATATATATATTTACTTTACAACTACCAACACTAAAAGGAAAGCAAACTGGTTTACATTTACATTTATATTGTCCTGGGATAACACTGGATCACACACACCAAGAACACGAAGCGCGTGCAATAACAAGTAAATCTCTTCAAAATCTAGATTGCAAAGCAACACTGCCTTTGTTGCATTACCTGTTTAATGATATTAGGCTTTCCACCATCTGCACTTGAGACAAGTAGGCAGGTCGAGCAGGCGCTGATTCTATCTAGACCTCGAGTTAAGAGGATTGGTTGCTCAAGCGCGCTCCAGTATCATCTCAGTGGCTTCAGCAGGCTAAGAAAGGTTGCACATGCACGCACGCGCACACACACACACACACACACACACACACACACACACACACACACACACACACACACACACACACACACACACGGTAGTAGATGGTTGGAACAAGTTAGGTGAGAAGGTGGTGGAGGCCAAGACCGTTAGTCGTTTCAAAGCGTTATATGACAAAGAGTGCTGGGAAGACGGGACACCACGAGCGTAGCTCTCATCCTGTAACTACACTTAGGTAATTACACTTAGGTTATTACACACACACACACACACACACACACACACACACATATACACGTCTGCACAGACATAAACACTTAAATGCATTATGTGAGGTGATGAAATCCAGAACTGTCAGTTTGTTTCAAATTGTTATACGACAAAGAGTACTGGGAAGACGGGACACCACGAGCGTAGCTCTCATCCTGTAACTACACTTAGATATGCCACAGAGCTATTGCCAGAGCTGAAAGGAATAGGTTTTGAGGACAGACTAAAGTCATTAAATTTCAAGTTCATGAAAAACTTAAAGAGTTAGTGGGGACATGATTACCACATACAATATCCCAAGGGACATTACGGTCCAAAATGAGCTACAGTATTATTTTGTAGGGTCAAAGTAGTGAACAAATTTAGTGCATAAAAAGTGAATAAATGGAGAGATTCAATACACAGCTTGAAATACAGATATAACAGCATCCATTAAGCTCAGAGACCTGAAACCCAGGTAAACTGAAAGTTGAGATGCGGGGCCAAAGAGCCAAAGCTCAATCCCCGCAAGCCCAATGATGTGAGTACAGTTAGGTACGTATAGAGTTTAGGATCAAATACAAGGAAGTGACAAATTTGGAGTTAAAACCAGGAAAAACAAAACAAAATGTAAGATAGACGACTGAAGGGAAACCAAATTGAAAATATTAGAGACTGGGATCGGTGCCAGGCACTCGGTACCTGGCACTCGGTACCTGGCACTCGGTACCTGGCACTCGGTACCTGGCACTCGGTACCTGGCACTCTGGACGACAGCTTGCAAATTCAGAAATGGAGGAAGGAAAGACTGCCAGTGAATAAATAAGGAAGACCCCAGCAGCACCATTACTGAAGGTACTACGAAGCTCTCTCCCTCTAAGTAACCAAAGAACCTCAGTTTAAATTCTTTATATGTGGATTTAGACCGCTATATTAATGGCTAACCAATTTTGAGACAAAAATGACAATTTAGAAATCTCTGCTAGACATTTCTTCCTCAGAAATGTTACTTATACATGATTTTTTTGCTACTAAATCATGATTTTATGGTTACTGAAACTTGATATTTTTATAATGCACCGGGCGAGAGTATATTTCAAGCACGATATCAAGCATAAATAAGACTCACGGAGAGATGTATGTATTCCCCTCAGTTTCTCAGGGAGGTTATCTTCTTGACATGATTTCGGGGCATTAGTGTCCCCTCGGCCCGGTCCTCGACCTGGCCTCCACCCCCCCAGGAAGCAGCCCGTGACAGCTGACTAACACCCAGATACCTACTTTACTGCTAGGTAACAGGGGCATAGGGTGAAAGAAACTCTGTCCATTGTTTCTCGTCGGCGCCCGGGATCGAACCCGGGACCACAGGATCACAGGTCCAGCGTGCTGTCCGCTCGGCTCCCTATCACTTCTAGGGAGAGAGAGACAATACTTCTCTCATTTCACAAGTTTACTTATTATTATTATTATTAACACCTTATTATTAACACCGTCTTATTAACACCTTTATCTTCATGGCTGAGTGGTAGCGTGTGTGAAAATGACACATCTTCGGCCCAAGTGCGAATCCAGCCTTAAGCATGACAATGTATGTCAATTATATATCTCATGTTTAATGTACATTATTTTCTTTATTCGCTATAATGATAGCAACAGAATAAATAAGAGATTTTTATGCTAAGTTTACAGTATAGAAAAATATGTAAATAATTTATAGATATTAATTGAAAATTAAAAACAAATATTAATTAACTAATTTTGTTAAAAGATGATTTTTTTTTAAATTAATATATATACATAAGTATTAAAAATTTAAGCAAGCTTAGAAGCAAGAAGCAACATTTGTTAAGAGTATTTAAGATTACTTACTAGAAAATACTAAACATTATTCATTACTGAACATTAAACATTAATCACTACGGATTATTTAACATCGTTCACAACAAAACATTAAACAACGTTTCTTCAGAACGTTAGACTTTGTTCTCCATAGAACATGTAACATTGACCACATCGGAGCATTAATCAGGTCCTGCACCTATGGCAACATCTGCTATCTAGCCAAATTGTTTAAAAAAAGCTAAAAATAAAAATATTTCAATTATCTAAAGTTTTATAACGACCAAGTTATTTGTCCGACTTTATTTATGGCAAGTTTAATGTCAAGGGTTGTCCGGAGTTTTTTTATTACGAAGTTCCTGAGATGGACAACTCTAAATATTCATTTCAACTTTATTTAAACTTTTTAATTTTTTCGATGGCGCGACTTTGTTTGCGAATATTATTTTCGGAATTTGGTTTAAACTTGAGTGTTTTCCTTTTGACACAACTGCGAAGGAGTGACTTGAAGTGAATAAAGTCTTACTGGGAATTGCACTGTTGTACAATACACAGACAGGCTTCCACACTGAGAAGATGGGCCGAACGTTTGAGTAGAATCCAAGATCTGAGAAAAGTATGTACTCCTCTACGTCATCGCTACTCTATGAACACACTCAATCCAAACCAACCTAACCTAACTTAATCCAACTTATCCTAGCCTAACCTAACCCAACTTATCCTAACAAAAATAATATAAAAAAAATTGATATATATATATATATATTGATATATGCAACAATGATCACAAAAACACTTATCCAAGTATGCAGAATAACCACATGTGAAAAATAGAGAATGCTTAACGCGTTTTCGGCTAATTCGCCTTCATCAGAGTAAAGTAGAATGAAGATGATCTTTTACTTTGTTCTGGTGAAGGCGAATTAGCCGAAAACGCGTTAAGCATTCTCCATTTTTCACATGTGGTTATTCTGCATATAGATGTGTGTGTATATATATATATATATATATATATATATATATATATATATATATATATATATATATATATATATATATATATATATATATATATATAAGACACTCCACAATATCACAAAATGTGGTATCTTCTGACATGATATTTTTTCTTGCCTCGTCGTCTTTTGAAACTATTTCTTGCATGAGCTCCTACTATTCCTTCCTCTAATCTATATCACTTATTTAATTCCATTATGATAAAATAATATTTCTACCAATTCTGCGGTTTATCAAATTCCCATCTATGTTGCCTCGTTCTGCTCCGTCTTTCATGGAACATGTTCTCTTATCCACCTGAAACATCTCCCTGAGAATCATTATCATCTGCCTTCGCTTATGTTTCTCTTCAAGTGTGGAGAGGTTCAGCCCCATAAATCTCTCTTCAGAATATAATCCTCTCAGTGGTGTGTGTGTGTGTGTGCGTGCGCGCATCAGCAGCTTGATGACGGGCAAGGGGCGCCCGTCAAGTCATGTGAGGGGGACATTGAGACATCACTCCCACACACTCCTCCAAACGACAGAAGAAACAGCATTAACACCCTTACAGAATCTCCAAATATTTCACCCCTGATTTTATACTGGCACAGTTAAAGGAACCTTGAAGACTCCCTCGTTGTTCTATTTTTTCCCCAAGGGCCTCTTTATACAGACGGAGAGATTGCCGTCACAGTCTGAAGTGGACAGACATGTAAATCCCAGCGGCAGCAGCGACTTAGTATGGGAACGAAGCAGCTCGCAACAGCCTGTCTTTGGCCCGACCTCCTCCTCCCCTCTGCCCAAGCCGGAGACTCCATTGTGCTGCTGATGGTCGACTTCACGCCCCCGTGACCCCGCTCTTCACGGCTCCTGAGAGAGCCTTGAACTACCACTATAGTGGCCACAACGTCACAGCTGGTGAGTTCCCTATGGGTCTACACCCTCCGGCTGGTCACCTCCCGGCTGATCGCTGCATTATACTGTGCGTTTACGAGAGTAAACTTCCGCTAACACTGTTTATCTGTAATACATTTGTTTATACTTGTTTAAAGAAAGTATAACAAATTTATTACACTTTCTAAAGAAAGTGTGATTTTGTTTATGTTCTTGAGCTGTATCGAAGTAAAAAAATAAATAAATCGAGTTTTATGCGAAAAAATATTGTTTCATAATCAGGTTTGAAATTCAGTACTCATTTATTTGCAAGAGTTTTGAAGAACATTAAAGTTTAAGCATAAAAAAAGTACAATTACTTTTAAAAATCTGCCTAACACTCAGTCCCAATATTAGTTCTGCTTCCTCACTCCAGAACTCTGAATAACACAAAGACAATAAATAATAAAAACTCAGTAAAATACTAATACTCAATAAAACGAATATTCAATAAAACGAGAACTACAGAGACTAGATTACGCGAGCTAGAACCAAATATGTATTTAGGAAATCACTTATATGTACAGTTCCATCTCCAGCTTGTGTTAAAATAATTTTTGTTTTAACTTTTCTACAAAGTTGTTTTGTACTAGCTAAGGTTACGAAGTCTGTGGGTCTTAAAGGTAAGACCTCGTAGTCTGTAAGTCTTAGTAGCAAGACCCAATATAGTCTGTTGGTCTTACTAGCAAGACTTAGTAGTCTATAAGTAGCGAGATAAGTTTTGTCGACAATATATGTAATGCCTTTAATATTATATACAACAGAGAATTGTGTACTAAATTTTGAAAATTGAATCTGCCATGAATTAAACGCAGGCTTCCAGGGGAGGCAAATTTAAATAATTAGTTTAATACTATGTGTGAGAGTGAGGTACGTAAGGGGTGTGTAAATGTATATATGTATATATATATATATATATATATATATATATATATATATATATATATATATATATATATATATATATATATATATATATATGTATATATATATATATATATATATATATATATATATATATATATATATATATATATATATATATATATATAATACTATTCGAAGGATTGCAAAGTATTAGAAACGAAATCAAACCATTAGATCCACAAGTGCAGGTCTGTTGAAAGCTTATGGTCACAGAAGAAACGTAACACCTGAATTTAAAGAAACATTTTAATGTAATTATTTTGGTATTATTATTATTATTATTATTATTATTATTATTATTATTATTATTATTATTTTTATTATTATTATTATTATTATTTTTATTATTATTATTATTATTTTTATTATTATTATTTTTATTATTATTATTATTTTTATTATTATTATTTTGTGCAGGAATATACCTCTCTGGGCCCTAAGACTCGAGCTGGCTCACTAAGTGTTACTTATTTTAGTTTGACTTAGGCGGTGTATATTTATGACTCGTTTGATTTAATGTAATCTTTATGTAAATGATATTACTATGTATTACATCACTTAGTAAACTTTATTGATTTACATAAGAACTTGAGTCATTTATAGTGAACAAGTTCGTTCATAATTTTATAGCCTTTAGAGTGTGTTATGTTTGATTTTCAAATATTCATTTGTTATTCTTAGTTATCAGCGGCGTTATTTGACTATCTTAAATAAATATATTAAAAAAATTATCCTTTCAATACTTTGTACATTCGCGACTTTTAAACGATAATTTAAAGATTTATTTCTGATTCGTGGTATTATTTTCGTAGCTCGGCCAGTTTCTCAAAATCATTTAGACAAATTTACTGACCGAAACTATATGCAATATTTCCGACTTGACGTACCAATGAAATGTATATATATGATGACTTTGAGAAATTTGGGAATGCGACTTTGATAGTCATAGCTTGGACGAGCATAGTCTATGAATTGCTTGATTGACTTAGCTTTAAGTCATATCTTAAAGCCACTGTCAATCTCAGGACGTTTGTTTCACTTTATTTAATTAGATTGATGGGCGTATCCAATAGCTTGCTTTTAAATGATTTACTCCAATGTATGACCGGTATACTAACCATCACCGGAACCACCATCAACAACAGCCAATTATATCCGGGACCACCAACAACCCGGGAAGACAAACCACAACCAAACGACCAGAAATCACCAGACAACCACCAACCACGACCAACAACCACCGCCAGTCTACCAACCAACTCGTAGACAACCTCGCACAAAGACCCGCCCTGACACTCTTTCTCACGGGGAATTTAAAAAGAAATAAAAACATTTGATCATTCTGATTTCCGGCATTTCTCATGCCCACTTTACCATCGTTTATATCTTGCGAATTGCTCGTTAACTCTCAGTGGTTCCAGGAATAAACTCGTCACTCTCTGGGCTCACCAGAGCTGCATCATTTCCTCTCTGCCTCCTCTAAACCAACGAACGCCATTTTGCAAACCTACATTTTTTACTTCTCAGAGATGAGGTAATGTTTTATATACAAACACATTTGGAACTTTTCCTTCTTATTCGGTCTCTCTCTCTCTCTCTCTCTCTCTCTCTCTCTCTCTCTCTCTCTCTCTCTCTCTCTCTCTCTCTCTCTCTCTCTCTCTCTCCTAACCAATTGGACTGGACGGTAGAGCGACGATCTCGCTTCATGTAGGTTGGCGTTTAATCCCCGACCGTCCAAGTGGTTGGGCACCATTCCTTTTCCCCGTCCCATCCTAAATCCTAATCCTGACCCCTTCCAAGTGCCTTATAGTCGTATGGCTTGTCGCATTCTCTTGATAGTTCCCTTTCCTTCTCTCCCTCTTTCTCATATATATATATATATATATATATATATATATATATATATATATATATATATATATATATATATATATATATGACAGTGTCAGACCACAGAGGAAAATTGAAACAGGAATTTCCTTAAGTACTTTCGTATATTAATACAGCTTCAGAAGGAGTCCTTTTGAAGCTGTATTAATATACGAAAGTACTTAAGGAAATTCCTGTTTCAATTTTCCTCCGTGGTTTGACACTGTCACATTTTTAATCACGTGTTTATTTTCGTGATTTGCACACACACACACACACACACACACACACACACACACACATACACATACACATACACACACACACACACACACACACACACACACACACACACATACACATACACACACACACACACACACACACACACACACACACACACACACATACACACAGACACACACACACACACACACACACGAGGGGGGGGCCTCGTAGCCTGGTGGATAGCGCGCAGGACTCGTAATTCTGTGGCGCGGGTTCGATTCCCGCACGAGGCAGAAACAAATGGGCAAAGTTTCTTTCACCCTAAGTGCCCCTGTTACCTAGCAGTAAATAGGTACCTGGGAGTTAGTCAGCTGTCACGGGCTGCTTCCTGGGGTGTGTGTGTGTGGTGTGGAAAAAAAAAGTAGTTAGTAAACAGTTGATTGACAGTTGAGAGGCGGGCCGAAAGAGCAAAGCTCAACCCCCGCAAAAACACAACTAGTAAACACAACTAGTAAACACACACACACACACACACACACACACACACACACACACACACACACACACACACACACACACACACACACACATATATATATATATATATATATATATATATATATATATATATATATATATATATATATATATATATATATATGCCAATTACACTGGATTAATCTTTGTGTTTAGATAGGAGATGCCTCGTATGGGCCAATAAGCCTTCTGCATCCCCTATGTTTATCCCTTATGTATCCCCCCCATGTTTTTCACCTTCATTGTATATATATATATATATATATATATATATATATATATATATATATATATATATATATATATATATATATATATATATATATATATCATATATATCATATATTTGGAAAACGGGCTCCGAAGTGCTCGAGAAGATTTGCATAATGGGACGATTTAGTGTTTACTATTTATGAAACCAATCTTGTGGAGAGGAGCTTGCAATGACAGTCCTTTGGGATGACCATCCCCCCAGGCGCGCATGTAAACAAATATACAGACAACATTCGGCTTTTTCAATGCATTGTAACTGTACAATGTCGGGAAGGTTCGTTATTAGCACCTTCTTGAGTTATCTTGAGATGATTTCGGGGCTTTTTAGTGTACCCGCGGCCCGGTCCTCGACCAGGCCTCCACCCCCAGGAAGCAGCCCGTGACAGCTGACTAACACCCAGGTACCTATTTACTGCTAGGTAACAGGGGCATTCAGGGTGAAAGAAACTTTGCCCATTTGTTTCTGCCTCGTGCGGGAATCGAACCCGCGCCACAGAATTACGAGTCCTGCGCGCTATCCACCAGGCTACGAGGCTCCCTTGATACAGAGGTCACGTTGTTGTCAATTATTTCCAACAATATTTCTCAGTATTACCACTCAGAAGTAGTTCCTGTTATGAAGTCTCATAGGAGAGATTCTGTTTATTTTATGCCCTGTTCAGCGGTGGTAGAATGATTAATTTAATTTTGATGGCCTCTTCCACAATATATTCATTTGAGAATTCGACGTCGACACTACTATACTCACGTCGACACGACGTCGACAATACTAATCTACTGAGCTTCTCATCAACCTGCTTCCACCTGAAGCTGTGCGAACGAACACGGACATCAACATCAGCAACACAACAACACATCAGCAAAACAACCCCTTTGTACCGAGTCCGGCGACCACAACAACACAACCCCTTGTACCGAGTCCGGCGCCCACATCAGCACAACCCCTTGTACCGACTCGGACGCTCACATCAACACAACCCCTTGTACCGACTCCGGCGCCCACATCAACACAACCCCTTGTACCGACTCCGGCGCCCACATCAACACAACCCCTTGTACTGACTCCGGCGCCCACATCAACACAACCCCTTGTACCGACTCCGGCGCCCACATCAACACAACCCCTTTGTACCGACTCCGGCGCCCACATCAACACAACCCCTTGTACCGACTCGGACGCTCACATCAACACAACCCCTTGTACCGACTCCGGCGCCCACATCAACACAACCCCTTGTACCGACTCCGGCGCCCACATCAACACAACCCCTTGTACCGACTCGGACGCTCACATCAACACAACCCCTTGTACCGACTCGGACGCTCACATCAACACAACCCCTTGTACCGACTCCGGCGCCCACATCAACACAACCCCTTGTACCGAGTCCGGCGCCCACATCAACACAACCCCTTTGTACCGACTCCGGCGCCCACATCAACACAACCCCTTGTACCGACTCGGACGCTCACATCAACACAACCCCTTGTACCGACTCCGGCGCCCACATCAACACAACCCCTTGTACCGACTCCGGCGCCCACATCAACACAACCCCTTGTACCGACTCGGACGCTCACATCAACACAACCCCTTGTACCGACTCGGACGCTCACATCAACACAACCCCTTGTACCGACTCCGGCGCCCACATCAACACAACCCCTTGTACCGACTCCGGCGCCCACAACAACACAACCCCTTGTACCGACTCGGACGCTCACAACCAGGTACATTCTTATGCATGTTCCCGTCGGGAAGAATGACGCTTGGACGACACCGGTCCTCTCCAACATTATTACATCCAGGAAGGTCGCTGCAGTGGAAGGTTCGAAGTCTGAAGTGGAAGGTTCGAGGTCTGAAGTGGAAGGTTCGAGGTCTGAAGTGGAAGGTTCGAAGTCTCAAGTGGAAGTCTGAAGTGGAAGGTTCGAAGTCTGAAGTGGAAGGTTCGAAGTCTGAAGTGGAAGGTTTGAAGTCTGAAGTGGAAGGTTTGAAGTCTGAAGTGGAAGGTTCGAAGTCTGAAGTGGAAGGTTCGAAGTCTGAAGTGGAAGGTTCGAAGTCTGAAGTGGAAGGTTTGAAGTCTGAAGTGGAAGGTTTGAAGTCTGAAGAAGAAGATTTGAAGTCTGAAGAAGAAGATTTGAAGTCTGAAGTGGAAGGTTTGAAATGTGCAATGGAAGGTTCGAATTCTGAAGTGAAGGAAGAAAAGCAGCAGTAATGCAACTCAGCTCGGTGACGAACGACGGCAGTTTGGAATTGCAAAGGTTGCAGATGAATTTTGAGTGGAGTAAATTTGAATCGCGACGAGATTACAAGCAGAAAAGAAGGACAGAGAAAGATAGAGAGAGAGAGAGAGAGCATTTTCAAGAATGTGTTGAAGAACACACACACACACACACACACACACACACACACACACACACACACACACTCACACACACACACACACACACACACACATACACACACACACACACACACACACACATGTGCGTACAGCTCGATCCTGTAGACACAAGGGGCCGGGCGGACACTGCTCAGGAGAACAAAGAACAAAGGGCCGATGGAGAAACTAATGGGCAGGGTTTCTTTCACCTGGTGTCTACGCTCACCAAGTCTTAAATTGGACGGGAGCAGCACATAACACAACAGGCGGTAAGAAAGGCGGGGTCCAAGAGCTAACAGCGCGATCTTGTAGCTACACATAATAAATACACACACACATACACCCATACACAATCACAAATACACAAACGTAAGCACACTAAACAAACTATGTGTGTCTCTGTACTTACAAAACTGTGACTACATAATTCTATATTCTTAGATTGATGTAGTGTGGTGTGCATATGTACTTAGAGTGTAATACACGCTAATATACAATACAAGTGTATAAAGCAACATTGCACATCCTCTTGAAATGACAAATGCAGCATTAAGAGAGCTACCGTACCTTTGCATACACGGGAATAAGGAAGCCATCTCTGGCTCGGGAAACAACAATGGGAACCACCTAACCAAGCTGTCAGTTCCTATGCACCACGAGGAGCTATAATTGTTGTATCATTTGGGCATCAAAGAAATTACTGGAACTGGTTAGCAAATGCGCTTTACACTTTCACGGCGCAAGATCAAGCGGCTGCCCAGCAGACCAGCGCGGCTCCTGCCCAGCAGACCAGCGCGGCTCCTGCCCAGCAGACCAGCGCGGCTCCTGCCCAGCAGACCAGCACGGCTCCTGCCCAGCAGACCAGCGCGGCTCCTGCCCAGCACACCAGCGCGGCTCCTGCCCAGCAGACCAGCGCGGCTCCTGCCCAGCACACCAGCGCGGCTCCTGCCCAGCGCTCTGCTTTCTGCGCGAACCAAGTACTCCTCTTTTGCCGGAGTCTGAACCACAAAATTTGTGCCGAGAGACACTCACAGCAACAGCCATTTGCATGCATTACGTATAACGCTGAAGCACAATCGACATTTTCTGCAGTTATTTGCTTCGGAAAATGCAATACATGGCAAATTTGGTAGCGTGTGCAGGAAGGGAACATGCGGCCTCCGTGTCCCTCACGCTTCATAAACAACCTTGTTCTTGCGGCCTCCGTGTCCCTCACGCTTCATAAACAACCTTGTTCTTGCGGCCTCCGTGTCCCTCACGCTTCATAAACAACCTTGTTCTTGCGGCCTCCGTGTCCCTCACGCTTCATAAACAACCTTGTTCTTGCGGCCTCCGTGTCCCTCACGCTTCATAAACAACCTTGTTCTTGCGGCCTCCGTGTCCCTCACGCTTCATAAACAACCTTGTTCTTCCACACACACTTCCAGCGCCTCCGTAATTGTTACTTACCTTAGAGTGATCACTCAGTCGAATTGTGCAGTAGATTTCACTCGTTATTATCGGTTATCTTCCCTCTACCAATAGGTAGGTGGTAATAGGTAGGTGGGTAGGAGTAGGTAGAGGGTAGGTAGGAGTAGGTAGAGGGTAGGTAGGAGGGTAGGTAGGAGTAGGTAGAGGGTAGGTAGGAGGGTAGGTAGGAGTAGGTAGAGGGTAGGAGGGCAACCTCCCGAGACTGCAGGCTGCCTACGTTCCTACCACGTTCAGACGATATATTAATCGTGCAGTTATTTCCAGCCTCAAGAGATCGTTTCATCCAAATTCTTCGTCGTATATTTCATGTGTGTGTGTGTGTGTGTGTGTGTGTGTGTGTGTGTGTGTGTGTGTGTGTGTGTGTGTGTGTGAGTTGGGTTATTTGTTTCAACCACGTTCTGGTGTGACTTTCTTTCTGGTCAGCATTTGTTATTGCAGGGTTTCTGCAATGCCGGAAATATTACATTTATATTAAAATCAAACTTAATTTTTTTATATAATTAACCTCGCATCATGACTAATTATAATTCCTGGGTTTTACATAAATATCTTGCTGACGATTCCTACAATAAGATTCCATTCAGTTCGCAAACTTACTGTCTTGTCAATGCCGACTCTTACGGAGTTATGGTTTTTCGTTTAACTTTCAAACAACTTTCTCTGATAACTCGGAGTATCGTAATCTTTCATATTCCGAATCCTTCTAACTTCTCACTCGTGTTCCGAGTAACTTTCGCCAGACACAACCTGGACAACATTTTCTATCAATCATTTTTATGGGTCGCATCCTTTTCGATATTCCTCATGTGTCCCTTTCTCACACGCACGCACGCGCGCACACACACACACACACACACACACACACACACACACACACACACACACACACACACACACACACACACACACATACACACACACACACACACACACACACACACACACACACACACACATGTAGGATTGTACGATTCTCCAAGAGGACTTGAACAGGTTACAGAGATGGTCAGAGAACTGGCTACTGGAGTTAAACACGAGCAAATGTAAAGTTATGGGAATGGGATTAGGTGATAGGAGACCAGAGGGACAGTACACAATGAAGGGGAGCTGCCTACCTGTGACAATTCGAGAGAGCGACCTGGGAGTGGACGTATCACCTAATTTAACTCATGAAGCACATATAAATAAGATATCTAGAACAGCGTACTCTACACTGGCAAAAGTTAGAACATCATTCAGAAACCTAAGTGAGGAGGCATTTAGGGCGCTTTACACTGCTTACGTGAGACCAGTCTTAGAGTATGCCGCGCCATCATATAGTCCCCACCTGAAAAAAGACATAAGGAAACTGGAAAAGGTTCAGAAGTTTGCAATGAGGCTCGTCCCAGAGCTAAGAGGAATGGGATATGAAGAGCGCCTGAAGGAACTGAGCCTTACAACACTAGAAAAAAGAAGAGAGGGGGGGAATATGATAGAAAGTATAAAACACTCAGGGGAATTGACAGAGTGGACATAGATGAAATGTTCACACGTAATAGTAACAGAACGAGGGGACATGGGTGGAAACTGGAAACTCAGATGAGTTACAGAGATGTTAGGAAGTTTTCCTTTAGCGAGAGAGTAGTGGAAAAATGGAATTCACTTAAGGAGCAGGTGGTGGAAGCAAATTCTATTCATCATTTTAAAACTAGATATGATAGGGAAATGGGACAGGAGTCATTGCTGTAAACAACCGATGGCTCGAAAGGCGGGATCCAAGAGTCAATGCTCGATTTTGCTGGCACAAGTGGATGAGTACAAATTGTTGAGTACAATTTTTCACAAGTGTGATAGAGCTCGAGAAGCTCAGGAGTGCACCAGAAGATTGAAGGTTGAGAGGCGGGACCAAAGAGCCGAAGCTCAACCCCCGTAAACACAACAATGTCAGACCACGGAGGAAAATTGAAACAGGAAATTTCCTTAAGTACTTTCGTATATTAATACATCTTCAGAAGGAGTCAAATTTTCCTCCGTGGTCTGACACTGTCACATTTGTGTGTGTGTGTGTGTGTGTGTGTGTGTGTGTGTGTGTGTGTGTGTGTGTGTGACTTTGTACTAATTCCTGTTCTACAAAATTAGTAAATTTTAATATCGAGCGCCTCGTTAACCTTCAGAGGCAAAGCAGGTGTGTGTGTGGAATAAACGCAGCCCTAACTTAAACGCTCGTTTATATTACTTGAATTGAGATGAATTACTTGGCCAAAAATGTTGCATTCAACGAGCTTACACCTTTAATTGCTTGCAGTAATGTGCTGGTCACGAAACATCAACACAAAGGACGCCTCCACCAACTCGGAATTAGAATTATTGTTTTTAGAATTAGTTTTTATGAATTAGAATTAGAATTAATTAGAGCTAAAACATTAGCTCATTCATTGTAGGGTTTTCCCTGCCCGTTCTGGAGACTTGACAAGTGTCTATTTCAAGGTGTTCGTTTCCTTATATATAAGCGTGTGAACCTGAACTAACCCAGCTATCCAGTCAGGTGTCATTACTCAGCGAATGCAAATAATCCTTTTTTTCCAGTGGCTTTATAGTACAGTAACTGCGTGATGTGTGCTCTGGTGCCCTACTCGGTTGACTGTTGTGTTCTGGGGGCCCTACTCTGTTGACTGTTGTGTTCTGGGGGCCCTACTCTGTTGACTGTTGTGTGTTCTGGGGCCCTACTCTGTTGACTGTTGTGTGTTCTGGGGGCCCTACTCTGTTGACTGTTGTGTGCTCTGGGGCCCTACTCTGTTGACTGTTGTGTGCTCTGGTGCCCTACTCTGTTAACTGTTGAGTGTTCGGATGTTTTGCAGTGTTCTCTTATGACTTCGAATGTTCTGCTATGGTAAATGTTATGTACTCAGCAATCTCACTAATAACTGTTCTACTTGTAAATTTGATATTCTGATCACAGCAAACTACGACTGAATATTAGGACATTTGTTTATCGGTGATGTGAAAATTAATATCGAAACACCAAATTTCCAGAAGATAATGAACTTCTAAATATTTTGTAATGAAGTGGAGCGAGACTGTTGGTATGTGCAACTATGAGCTCGTTCTCACAGCAAATCCATTATAATAAGAACTAACGTTGACCAGACCACACACTAGAAGTTGAAGGAACGACGACGTTTCGGTCCGTCCTGGACCATTCTCACAATCGACTTGAGAATGGTCCAGGACGGACCGAAACGTTGTCGTTCCTTCAACTTCTAGTGTGTGGTCTGCTCAACATACTTCAGCCACGTTATTGTGACTCATCGCCTGCATGAGAACTAACCACCCCCTTCTCCCTCCCCTAAAAGTTCCTGGATAGTTTTCTAGGTATTTACTGTGATGTGAAAGCATATTACGGTGCCAATAATAGTCTACATGTAAACTGGCTAATGCACCTTGGTTGTAAACCGAGATTATTCTCAAGTTATAACGTTATTGTATTTTGCAATTATAAAACTTTCTTCCTAGGTAAAAGGCACAGAAAGTTGAGTAGGACGCCAACTGAATGTAAACACGCGAGAAACATTATCTCTACAGTTGTCTGCCTCCGAACAAAAGCAGCAGACCATTTTCCGAAGCAGGATTTGTGAACAAAAAAAAAACAAAGCCCATGAATGGCTCTGCTTGGAGTGTATTCCCAGACAAGAATACCCACTTCGAGATCATTGGCTTGTTAAGCGAACTATTGTAAGGCAGATTCAGAATTCCTCCATAAAGCTATTACAGAAGCAACTGAAAAGTAATGCAAATTTTTTCCGTTTTTTCACGGGGGTGAAAGGATTTTCATTCGAGCTATCACAGCTATTTTCAACTCACCGAAGAATTGACATCATTGGTAAATAAAAATAGATAACAACTTAAAATTTAGTGAATTGTGTTTATTAGTAAATCTCAAAAATCAAGATTGATGAATGTCAAAGATTGATGAATGTCAAGATTGATGAATGATGGGTCAATACTTTCTCTCAATTTGATACTAAGTAAAAAAATGCAACTGTTCTGCCTAACCCACAAACGTACAGAACCTGTCCATCTTATCCAAGGCCCAAGTTCAGCAAGCGTCAATAATACATTGCTTTAATTTTAACAAATACGTCCAATTTGTCACTGATTGGTCGATTCCGTTACAAAGACCACGTATGGGGTAGGAGGACGGGTGGAGAGACACGTGAACACGGATGAACAAAATGTTCACCTCGAACAAACTAATCATTGAACAAAATAATGTTTCTCATTGTTCAGCAGCATCTCCCTAGTGGACTCATTATCCAAGAGTTGTGCTTGCGGGGAGGTTGAGCTTTGGCTCTTTGGTCCCGCCTCCCGACTGCCAATCACCTAGTGTACAGATTCAGAGTACCGTTGGTTCGACGCTCGATTAACACCATCGATGCTAAATTCAACGTTGTTGACGTAGAATTGCCGTTGGTCTTGGATATTTGCCAACTGGATCTCTGGATTCTGAACGTAGTTGCGTAACACAGAAATCACAATACTAATTAGGGATGCTCTCGAACGCAGGTTCGAATCCTCGTCACGGCCCTTGTGGATTTGTTAGTTGCGTAAGTTCAATGTTTAGTTACGAATAAATATACGAACTGAGAGCTATGACTGCTGTCTCTCTGGACCTGACATATATATATTACAGTCGCCTTCGGCAGAGTTACGAAGATTGTCTCACAGATTTCCCATTTTCCGCTGATGCTATCGTTCAAGTCCTGGAAGCGAATTATAGTTTGCGATCAAAACCTTATCAAAAATACTTTTTCATAATTCAATTTGCATCTCAAATTTTTCCAGTTGAGTCGAGAATTGTAAAATAATGGACAATATCCTACCTTTGGTGTCCTCATCTTCGTAACATTTAGAATATCAACCGGATCATACCCCCAGGCTTTTCTAATCAACGAACGTCAAATACTCGTTAATTCAGACACTAAACCATATATATATATATATATATATATATATATATATATATATATATATATATATATATATATATATATATATATATATATATATATAACTGAAAACTCACACCCCTGAAGTGACTCGAACCCATACTCCCAGAAGCAACGCAACTGGTATGTACAAGACGCCTTAATCCACTTGACCATCACGACCGGACTAATGAGGTGATAGCCGAGGCTATATGAACCACCCCACCGCCGGCACTCGGATAGTTATCTTGGGCATAGCATTTTACCAAATCACCTCATTCTTTGGGGCACACGTGAGGAACACAAATGCGAACAAGCCTGAATGGTCCCCAGGACATATGCAACTGAAAACTCACACCCCTGAAGTGACTCGAACCCATACTCCCAGAAGCAACGCAACTGGTATGTACAAGACGCCTTAATCCACTTGACCATCACGACCGGACTAATGAGGTGATAGCCGAGGCTATATGAACCACCCCACCGCCGGCACTCGGATAGTTATCTTGGGCATAACATTTTACCAAATCACCTCATTCTTTGGGGCACACGTGAGGAACACAAATGCGAACAAGCCTGAATGGTCCCCAGGACATATGCAACTGAAAACTCACACCCCTGAAGTGACTCGAACCCATACTCCCAGAAGCAACGCAACTGGTATGTACAAGACGCCTTAATCCACTTGACCATCACGACCGGACTAATGAGGTGATAGCCGAGGCTATATGAACCACCCCACCGCCGGCACTCGGATAGTTATCTTGGGCATAGCATTTTACCAAATCACCTCATTCTTTGGGGCACACGTGAGGAACACAAATGCGAACAAGCCTGAATGGTCCCCAGGACATATGCAACTGAAAACTCACACCCCTGAAGTGACTCGAACCCATACTCCCAGAAGCAACGCAACTGGTATGTACAAGACGCCTTAATCCACTTGACCATCACGTGAGTTTTCAGTTGCATATGTCCTGGGGACCATTCAGGCTTGTTCGCATATATATATATATATATATATATATATATATATATATATATATATATATATATATATATATATATATAGTCTATTAGTGGTCTATTTAAACATTATGAGAAAGCAACAATTTCTTTAGTGTCTAAAGATCCACAGATGCCAATGATGAAGAGGCACGTAAGATAGCTATGAAGCGAGCTCGGCGGAGCAGAAGGCGGAGCAGAAGGCGGAGCAGAAGGGGAAGCAGAAGGGGCTCTCCAGCACTAAGACGCAGGTGGCGGCTGCTTGGAACAGTCTGCAGATGTTTGAAGCTCGTCGTCTCTGCTTCCGACTTTGGAATGAAAGTAGTTTTGCAGTAATTCACCAGGCTCGTCTCCCACTCCCGGACATGATGTATGCACCGCAGTGGAAGATTTTGATTAATATTTTGTTAAGGCGATATTGTGTGTGTTGTACAATCTGTGGGTCTAGTTTGGTTGGCATGTATTCCTTATCCTTTGGAGACTAATGGAGTTAGCTGGTATTCGATAGGGAATATTTTGGTTAGGTAATATTCGATACTCGGTTCGTGTTTGCCTATTTTCTCTGTCAGGAGTGATTATACGAAGGAACTTACATTGAGAACAGCTATTAGTGTGTGACCAAAATGCAGTGGAATGAAAACATTCACAATTTCCTCTCTGCTATCGCTATTGTTTTGCCATAATGTGTGTATGACATGAGCGGAAAGCCGGTTACATTGTGCGACTGTAGCTCTTCTCACCTAAATGTGTTTGCTGGGTCGAACATCAACTAAGCTCCACATTTCAATCGATTTGTAGATCATCTGATGGGTGTATTCTCTCGTGCGTTGCATCTTAAAATATCTCCCAGATCTCTGATGCTCGTCTCTAGTTTCCTTCCATGTTCTTACGTCTGTGCTGTTTCTTGCTGTAAAAATTGTTGTTCTGTTTTTTTTCCTAACCAGTTAATGTAATTACTTTCATTCCTCGAGTTTCTCGCTGTATTTCCTTTTGAATCTGCTTATTGAACGTGCCTCTACGAGCTTGTATTATATGGGATCTAGTGGCTTCTGGCTATAAGATGAAATAGGACTTCCTGACATATCTCCAAATCGTCTGTATTTTTAGCATCACTCGTCTCCTCTAGTCAAAGCTTATTTTTTTTTTAATTTTGACTCTTTGTCTTCTATGTCAAATCCTCTTAATATCTTAGGTGGTTTGTCTCCTCTGAAACCATCTTTCCTACAACGAGTCAAATTTTGAGTTTTTACATGCACTGTAGTTTAATATCCTTAACTGGTTCGAACAGTCTCTCTGCAACTGTCTTTAGTACCCATGAAAGATAGGTCTTATCGGGTCTTATGGCCAATATTTAATTTACGTTTCTACAGTTTTTAAGTAACTTCATCCACAGACACTGACTAAGTATCTGAACCGGTTAAATTTTACTTCGAAGATATCCTGAATACTTTTCACCGAGGGCCTCTCATATATCCGAATCGCATTCAGTCATCCATACCAACTATCGAGTCTTTTTCACCGGGTAATTCTGACATTTTCCTCTTTGTGTGGTTGTCCAGCAGTTTCGGTTGCTCTTAAGCTTTGGGAGCTATATTATTGTTATATTGCTATGTAAGTGTAAGTATTAGTGTGTGTGTACTTACCTAGTTGTACTCATCTAGTTGTGCTTGAGGGGGTTGAGCTCTGGCTCTTTGGTCCCGCCTCTCAACCGTCAATGTACTGGCGTACAGATGGCTGAGGAAATAGGGCGGTAATAGAAGTGAAGTGAAAGAGAGAAGGTGAAGGGGGGGGGAGGGAAGGAATTGGTTGAGGGGACGAGGTAATGGGGGAGGGGAGGGTGAGATAGGGAAGAGGGGTTTGAATGGTAGATCACCCATGATCCATTTGCGACTCGAGGGGTCATTTAGCCACCTTGGCGAATACCCCAACACCAAATATTTCAGACATTTATATATTCATTCGGAGGGAGAGAGAGAGAGAGAGAGAGAGAGAGAGAGAGAGAGAGAGAGAGAGAGAGAGAGAGAGAGAGAGAGAGAGAGAGAGAGAGAGAGAGAGAGAGGGAGAGAGAGAAAGAAAGAGAGAGAGAGAGAGAGAGAGAGAGAGAGAGAGAGAGAGAGAGAGAGAGAGAGAGAGAGAGAGAGAGAGAGAGAGAGAGAGAGAGAGAGAGAGAGGGAGAGAGAGAAAGAAAGAGAGAGAGAGAGAGAGAGAGAGAGAGAGAGAGAGAGAGAGAGAGAGAGAGAGAGAGAGAGAGAGAGAGAGAATACTGTAAAGTTATTAACCTTTCTTTTCAAGATCATAATTACAATTTGAACATTTCTTTAAACATAACAGATAGGAAGTACATGTTCCAGCTACTGGCTGACACCTATACAATGATCAATGGTTATTAGTTACGTTAAGATTATTTTTGAATGAAAAACTCAATTGCAACAAAATTCCAGTATATTTAAGTATGTCCGTGAGTGTGTGTGTGTACTCACCTATTGGTGCTTGCGGGGGTTGAGCTTTGGCTCTTTGGTCCCGCCTCTCAACTGTCAATCAACTGGTGTACAGATTCC
Source organism: Procambarus clarkii (assembly GCF_040958095.1). Lineage (NCBI taxonomy): Eukaryota > Metazoa > Arthropoda > Malacostraca > Decapoda > Cambaridae > Procambarus > Procambarus clarkii. The sequence continues at coordinate 38,628,069 of NC_091154.1, read as the reverse complement.
TGAACCTACTGTGTGTGTGTGTGTGTGTGTGTGTGTGTGTGTGTGTGTGTGTGTGTGTGTGTGTGTGTGTGTGTGTGTGTGTGTGTGTGTGTACTCCCATACTCGTACCCACCTATTTGTGCTTGCGGGGGTTGAGCATTGGCACTTTGGTCCCGCCTCTCAACCGTCAATCAACTGGTATACTGATTCCTGGGCCTACTGAGCTCTGTCATATCTACATTTGAAACTGTGTATGGAGTCAGCCTCCACCACATCACTGCCTAATGCATTCCACCTGTTAACTACTCTGACACTGAAAAAGTTCTTTCTAAGGTCCCTGTGTACTCACCTAGTTGTACTCACCTAGTTGTGCTTGCGGGGGTTGAGCTCTGGCTCTTTGGTCAAGCCTCTCAACCGTCAATCAACAGGTGTACAGGTTCCTGAGCCTATTGGGCTCTATCATATCTACACTTGAAACTGTGTATGGAGTCAGCCTCCACCACATTGCTTCCTAATGCATTCCATTTGTCAACGCCTGTGTGTGTGTGTGTGTGTGTGTGTGTGTGTGTGTGTGTGTGTGTGTGTGTGTGTGTGTGTGTGTGTGTGTGTGTGTTTGTGTGTGTGCGTGTGTGTATACTCACCTAGTTGTACTCACCTAGTTGTACTCACCTAGTTGTGCTTGCACACACACACACACACACAGGCGTCATAAAACGCTTTAACTTCCAAAATCTCCTCAACAAACAAGAACTAACTATGCCTCCAAGGAGGCAATAAACCCCCTATTAACACCCATACATACCTACGGTAGCCGCCTCGCGGTGTCTCCTCTTCACTTCAAAATTTTCAAAGAGTTCTCAATATATCGTAAAGTCTTTTCCAAAGACCCGCATCAATCTCGAAAAAGCATTTAATTGAATACCTTTACAGGGTTATAAGGAAGAGTACATCCAGTGAGGCGAGCAAGACGCAGGGAGCCCGCCACAGGACCCAAGCACAGCAGAGGAGCGCGGCACCGCCCGGCTCCAACTTACAGTGGTGACTGAGTCTCAACTGACGCCTGTCCTCTCTAGCTGGGTATGACCACCTCTGCGCATGCGCTCGCACCTAGCTTCGTCTCATGTTCACTTCTTATATAGCGTTATATATATATATATATATATAGTATACATATATATATCGTATAGTGATTTTGCGTTCTTCATAACAAGCGTACATACGCGTAGTGGCGACTTTCTACTAGCGCTAAAAGATCAAAATGCATAAAAAAAAGCAGTTGGATCTTATCCATATGACTTCAGAAGGTGACTATGTCTTGTGCCTAATGCACCTATAACCAGCGGGTGTTGTATCGTCTGGCGTAGCCCAAGACATGCATCGCCAGGGGTAGACGAGGATTGCATCGCCAGGGGTAGACGAGGATTGCATCGCCTGACGCAGTCGAGTCTTACATGGCTTGACGCAGCCGAGGAGTGCATCGCCTGACGCAGCCGAGGCTTACATGGCTTGACGCAGCCGAGGCTTGTATGGCCTGACGCAGCCGAGGCTTGCATAGCCTGACGCAGCCGAGGCTTGCATGGCCTGACGCAGCCGAGGCTTGCTTCACCTGACGCAGCCGAGGCTTGCATAGCCTGACGCAGCCGAGGCTTGCATCGCCTGACGCAGCCCAAGAGAGGCGGTAGTAGACGTGAACGAGGCATCGTTCGCGGTACCAAGAGACAGGCCATCAAGTGGCAGAGCCAAAGGCGGCATTTAATTACTAATGACTTTATAGGATTTAGAAAGGAAATAAAATATCACGAAGGAGAAGGAGGAGAAGGAGGACAAGTGGACGTAACAAGATAAAAAGAGGCATTAACATTATTTGCTGGGGGTGAGACACCAGAGAAAAGTGCATTAGTGAGATGAATTATCCAGTTGGTTCACGAGAAGTGTGGGATGCTGGGAAGGTGCTGAGAGCTGGGAGACTACTTGCGCTGCGGTGTAGCTGGAGCCCCCACGTAGACCCAGCCCCCAACAGGGGCATCAAGTATGCGCTGGTAGGTGAATACAGCGTGGTAATAACTGCGCTCAATTATGCAAATTAATTAGGGGAGGGGGGAATGGCGCAAGGCTAACAATGCGTGACACGAGGGCGGGAAGTTATAAAAGCCGTCGACATAATAATTAGGGATCTCTCTTAACTGTGTGCACACACCTGTCGAATGGGATAACTAGGGGGGGGGGAGGGCTCTGGGAGTGAGAAGCTGCCCGTCGATTGCATTGATCTGGGCTGCAGGAGACTCGAACCATGGAACCCACGTGTGTGAGGCCGAAGCTCTGTCGACTGAGCTATTGAGTAGACTTAATACGGAGAGTTATTAAGTCGATTAGAGTCTCCAAGAGTCTCCTAGAGCGCAGGTGAGTGGAGTGATTATTACCAGGGAAGTGTGGGTGACAATGTGCTGCCCGTCGACGTTATAGACTCGTTTTGCAAGCATAAATGATGGCTTTTTATTTGTTGTCAATTGGTAACAATTGTATTCTTAAATATACAGTACTGGCTTGAATACCCGGCGGTTCCAGGGTCTCTCTCTCTCTCTCTCTCTCTCTCTCTCTCTCTCTCTCTCTCTCTCTCTCTCTCTCTCTACACCAAATCTTCCAAATTCCTTCTACTTTCTTTTCTCCCTCACTCTCTCCGCCCTCCTCTCTACGCCCTCTCCATACCTTGGCCTCGCCACACACTCTCCCCCCCGCTTTGGTTTTTAATTATTATTCAGAATGTATATGAAAAACAAAAACAAAAAATTTTTTTTTCAACAATGTGGTTTTCATCGAGTATGTATCTACAGGTGTCTACAGGTGTCTGCACGTGTCTGCAGGTGTCTGCAGCTGTCTGCAGGTGTCTGCAGGTGTCTGCAGGTGTCTGCAGGTGTCTGCACGTGTCTGCACGTGTCTGCAGCTGTCTGCAGGTGTCTGCAGGTGTCTGCAGGTGTCTGCAGGTGTCTGCAGGTGTCTGCAGGTGTCTGCAGGTGTCTGCAGGTGTCTACAGGTGTCTGCACGTGTCTGCAGGTGTCTGCAGCTGTCTGCAGGTGTCTGCAGGTGTCTGCAGGTGTCTGCAGGTGTCTGCAGGTGTCTGCAGGTGTCTGCAAGGTTGCAGTCTCGCAGCAGGTCATAATTAAGATCAAGGATAAAGCAGAATACAATCACCGAGCAGAAAGTGTGCAGACATACCAGGAACGAAGGGAATTCTTGCATGTTGTTGGTGGACATAGTAGTTATGTTGCAACTACTCTGAAGGTCATGTGGGGATGATGGGAGAGAGAGAGAGGGAGAGAGAGAGAGAGAGAGAGAGAGAGAGAGAGAGAGAGAGAGAGAGAGAGAGAGAGAGAGAGAGAGAGAGAGAGAGAGAGAGAGAGAGAGAGAGAGAGAGAGGTCCCAATGTCGGCCCTAATAACGTGTTCGTGACTAAATCTGCAGTTAATGTATAAGTAGCTCCACGGAATCGTCACAGCCGAAAGGTCCCGAGTTCGACTCCCGCGGCAGGCAGGACAAAGGTGACTGAGATTTATTTTTCCCGTTCACCTGATGCCTCTGTTCGCCTAACAGTAAATAGGTACCCCGGGATTTTAACAACTTTTGTTGGTTGCATCCTGCAACCAACATCCTGCATCCTGCAATCATTAGTTGTCTTAGCCTAGGGAGGACCTTGATAAGACTAACGGGCTTATAATAATAATAATAATAATAATAATAATAATAATAATAATAATAATAATATTTTGGATTATTGAAATTATTAAATTATTATAATATAAATTACTCAAAATGCAAAAGGCAATACAAATGCGGAATGTTTTGCATTCTTGACAAGAACGCCAATATATATATATATATATATATATATATATATATATATATATATATATATATATATATATATATATATATATATTATATATATATATATATATATATATATTATATATATATATTATGCCATGTTTATATGCCAAAGGAAAATACGTATAAACTACATGTATTCAACTTTCCCTGCACAAACCGTGTAAATAATTTTGATAATTGTTGAGGCAAAACTTTATTGCAATAAATATTTCCTATAACATATGATTAATTCAGTAAATTAAAATGGTTTGCTAAATTCGAAGCCCTAGTAACAACATACAAAGCTAAGAGCTGCTGAGAGCTGCTGAGATGTCTGAGAGGTGCTGAGAGCTGCTGAGATGTCTGAGAGGTGCTGAGAGCTACTGAGAGGTCTGAGAGCTGCTGCAAGGTCTGAGAGCTGTTGAGAGGTGCTAAGAGCTCCTGTGAGGTCTGGAAGCTGCTGAGAGGTGCTAAGAGCTGCTGAGAGATCTGAGAGCTGCGAGAGGTGCTAAGAGCTGCTGAGAGGTACTGAGAGGTGCTAAGAGTTGCTGAGAGCTACTGAAAGGTCTGAGAGCTGCTGAAAGGTGCCTAGAGGTGCTAAGAGCTGCTGAGAGTTGCTGAGAGGTGCTGAGAGCTGCTGAGAGGTGCTGAGAGCTGCTGAGAGGTCTGAGAGCTGCTGAGAGGTCTGAGAGCTGCTGAGAGGTCTGAGAGCTGCTGAGAGGTCTGAGAGCTGCTGAGAGCTGCTATCATAAAAGGTGAATTGTCCTCTAACTTTTCAATCCTGGCTGACACAGCTCCATTAGGTGTATGAGCGTCGGAAGATGATGGTGCCACTGAGGTTTTTCCTATTTTGTTTTCAATCTGTCTTCTCCCTTTTTCATCCTCCTCCTTCTAGCTCAGATTAACTCGCTCAAGGGCGGCACTCCTGGAGCTCGACGGGAGATGAATTTGAGAGATGGGGCTCGAACAAGGGCTTGAGTTTAGAATCGAGAGCAGAAGTTAGAGGGAGGGGGGTTCAAGTGCGGGTCAGAGAGAGAGGACTCGGGAATGGGTTCCCGAGTCCTCTCGGGAAAACTAACTTGTTTTCGAATCACTGCTCTCTCTCTAAATGCCTCAACTATGTAGTTTTAATCATTTTTAGCTGGCACCGTATGTTAAAACCGACAAATGCATCTCTGAGGCAGTACCGTAGCTTGAACAACCTTAGCCTGAGAATGGGTCCTCACAATGTGTCACCCCCGTACTTCTGAACAATGTATATACTCTATGACTATGGTGGCCAACTATACTAGTTATCCCTTGTAGTCAAGAAATGTTTAATATAAACTTGAGCTCAGGATTTTAAAATATACATGAATTATTCGTGAGTGTGTAGAATAAATGGCCAAGTATCTATTTAAATTAAAACACATAGTTAAATGTTCAATATCCATGCTTCAGAACATCAACTAAATTTTTTTGTTTCAGTTTTAAACAGTAAAAATACCTTTAGGTATTGTAAACTTGTCTCAGCGCCGAAGAAAAATATAGAAAAGTCTGTTTAATGAAAATTCAGGAAGCAATCAAAAGTTTGGCCACAAGAGGAGAAGAGGAGGAGGAGGTTGAGACGTATATCTCTCCAGCTTCCGGTGATCTGCAACGGGAGATGAGATGGTAACTTTCTTGCGAGACGAGAGCGGCTACTCACCCGCATCGCGGCTCTCTCGCGGTTTCGCGCACACGCATGCTCGCGCGAGGTCTCTCATACTCTCTTTTCGCGGTCTATTGTAAGCCCCTCGCGGTTCCTCTTGCACATTATATTATCAATTTTACAATACAATTTAGCTCATTTTACAAGAGTTCAATAATTATATATGTTTTTAATATAGAAGTAGAATTCGTTATATATGCAATAGCTTCAATTTTGATATCTTAAATTCTTTGGACAGAGATAACTGTCATTTTTTGTCTATTGTATAAGTGCTGTACACCGGCTTAAGTGTGCTTAGTAAGTGCTATTTCCCCGCTAATTACAATGTTGGCTAAGTGCTGTTCACTCCCTTAAGTATGCTGAGAGTAAGAAGCCAAGACAAGGAAAGCATTCGCAGCTTTCCCATCTTGAGGTTATCTTGAGGTTATCTTGAGGTTATCTTGAGATGACTTCGGGGCTTTTTAGTGTCCTCGCGGCCCAGTCCTCGACCAGACCTCCACCCCCAGGAAGCAGCCCGTGACTGCTGACTAACACCCAGGTACCTATTTTTACTGCTAGGTAACAGGGGCATAGGGTGAAAGAAACTTTTGCCCATTGTTTCTCGCCGGCGCCTGGGACCGAACCCAGGACCACAGGATCACAAGTCCAGTGTGCTCTCCGCTCGGCCGACCGGCTCCCATCCCATGCTTACTAAGGACACCGGAATATTATGAGTGACTGGCTGCTTATTTAAAGTTTTGGTGCTCATTCCTTGTTAGACTCTGTGCAGAGGTCAAGTTGGCGTGGTCTAATTTCTTCCTAAATCTTGATCTAAAAATCTTTCTAAAAGGTGGAAATAAGACGCAAGTCTTACTTCTTTCACATATTGAATGTACATTGTTGACTCTAGTGCCTCTCAGACGTTCAAGAATTCTGTTGAGTGATTGGGATTTTTAAACGGTGATACGAGAGAGGGAGAGAGGAAGGGACGGAGAGAGGGAGGGAGGGAGAGAGAGCAAAGGGGGGGGGGGGGGCTGGCAGAAGAGGGTGGAGAGGCTGGGCAAGGCAGCCTACACAGAGCAACACTCGCCCGAAAGTGCAGTGAACGTGACTGACAAACAAACGAGGCACTCAACTCCCCCCAAACCCACTGAGGGTTCCCCATTTGACTGCAATACAACCTCGCCCAATTTGGGATGCGCAAGCTGTAATTTGCGATGCAGTAGATCAAAATATATATATATATATATATATATATATATATATATATATATATATATATATATATTGTGTTCCTCACGTGTGCCCCAAAGAATGAGGTGATTTGGTAAAATGCTATGCCCAAGATAACTATCCGAGTGCCGGCGGTGGGGTGGTTCATATAGCCTCGGCTATCACCTCATTATGTCCGGTCGTGATGGTCAAGTGGATTAAGGCGTCTTGTACATACCAGTTGCGTGGCTTCTGGGAGTATGGGTTCGAGTCACTTCTGGGGTGTGAGTTTTCAGTTGCATATGTCCTGGGGACCATTCAGGCTTGTTCGCATATATATATATATATATATAGATATAGGAATGAGTACCACCTCTAGCTGGAAGAAGGGGGACCCATAGCCTCAGAGGAAACCACGCATAACGCATTAGAGGGAATCTTGATCTAAAAATCTTTCTAAAAGGTGGAAATAAGACGCAAGTCTTACTTATATATATATATATATATATATATATATATATATATATATATATATATATATATATATATATATATATATATATACTATTTTCGTATACGCATTGTTTATGAGGATAAAAGGCATGAATACCTGCGCAGGTGACATTAAGGCGGATGTAATAAACACACACACACACACACACACACACACACACACACACACACACACACACACACACACACACACACACACACACACACACACACGTAATTATTCGTTCGCAATGATTGTAATGAAATGTAAATGACATCTCTCTGCATCTATCAATGTAAACAAGACCCAAAAATTTAATTTGGACGAAATGATTCCATAATGGTCCTTGCTCTCCCATGCTCGGTGATATAGACTTACATGTTTGAACGGATTTTTGACAGGAAGTTAATTTGGTCCAGCAAATATCAATTCCAGAAAGTTATATCTAATATGAAATCATCAAACGGAGGGATGGATCAGCCGAGGAACCAGAAATGTGTCGTGCAATAGATCCAACATTGGGATAACAGGAAAGCAATTTTGACCACATGGCTGTCATCCATTGCGTGCAACGGACATCTTTCTGTGTATAGTGCATCCCTAGGTGTAACTAACACTTGTATTGGATACATCCCTGGGTGTACTGGATACATCCCTGTGTGAACTGGATACATCCCGGAAATGGACATGCCATAAGATTTTTGTTTAATTGAAACACCATTGTGGGGAAATTTTACCCACTTTATCGAAATTATTATCTAAGAAATGTATTATTTCTATATCATATCAGAATCTAAGGGTGTATCCATTCACCCTTAGTGACCCCACCTGCCTCTTACAGCCCACAGTCTGTCATTAGGACAAGAGGAGCTAGGATTTACAACCCTGGCTAGGAACTTTTAGCTGTATTAATTTTACATACAGTAAATTTGAATTTAGTACATTACAAGTCCTAAGTAGTTCTCTTCATATATCAATCCCGACAATTTTCCCACAGTCATAAGACTGAAGCAACCCGCCACCTGTGGATCTAATAATCACTTTTTGGCTAACTTCCTTTTTATTATCTTCTATTTGTTGGCGAAACGGGGACCGCTTGTGAGGTATTATTAACATGCAATTCTTAATTCTGTTGCGGCCTTTAGACCTACAGTGTGATGCTGTAATCCGTGTGTTGTTTTATCTCAAGAAGACCGAGTCTTCTGACTGGTTCCTGAGTTGCTATTGTTGTTTAAGGGCCTAAGGCCTATCTACCTCTGCTCACATGCCGTCACTAGAGCTTAAGACCAATCAGCAAGTATACTTTAATCTATACACCGATGTATATACACCGAGACACGCGGGTACACCCCCTTAGGGTATTCCCTCCCTGGCGTGAGGGAGTGTGTGTAGGGTGGGTGGGGTGCCTCTCTTCTTACTCAGCCGCTGACTTACTGGCTGTCTGGTCTGGCGTTCGATCCTCTCTGGCCTCAGCCACACTCCTTCTGGATAATGGTTAGTTTTAACTGATGTTCCCGCCCACATATCAAGCTGACCCATAACCTTCTCGGTACTCACAGATTCTAACTAAGATATTTGTTGATTCTTCGTAAGGTATTCATGGATTCTTACTAAGGTATTCGTGGATTCTAAGGTATTCGTGGATTCTTACTAAGGTATTCGTGGATTCTAAGGTATTCGTGGATTCTTACTAAGGTATTCATGGATTCTTACTAAAGTATTCGTGTTTTTTATAAAGATATTCATAGATTCCTATTAAGATATTCCTGTTTCTAAGTCCAAACACTTTCCAAAAGATGACTGTTAAAAGTGAACGCGGAACAAAAGTCAAGGTATGATAGTGGAAAGCGAGAGAGAGAGAGAGAGAAAGAGAGAGAGAGAGAGAGAGAGAGAGAGAGAGAGAGAGAGAGAGAGAGAGAGAGAGAGAGAGAGAGAGAGAGAGAGAGAGAGAGAGAGAGAGAAATTCAGCGTGAGAAATGATAGGGAAAGGTTAAGTGCAGGAGCTTCTCGATCAGTTGGAGTACCTGGCAAGTGTGATTACTGAGAGAGGAATTTGTGCCAACGAAGTTGAAAGCAAGGTGAATCAGGGAAGGGAAAGGACTGGATGCAAGCAAAGGCCAAGTCTGATAAGCAATATCGGAATAAATACGACCTTGGAGACTTGATTAAAGGAGTCCTAACGCAAGCCAACTATTATTACTACTAAATTGTGGTATGAACTTGAAAAACAAGGCGTTCGAGCAGTAGAAATGAGTAATCCGAGAAGCATGTGTAAGGTGAAGGGAAGATAGATAGATTAAGGAATGCAAATATCATCCAAGGATGTGGAGAGCCAAAGTCTATAAAACGTACCGAGATTATCCGGCCATGTTGAAGGAATGGATAGTTGTAGATTGGTCAAGAGTTAGTTTAGTTTATTTATTATGCACCCCATACCCATCTTGTGGGCGGTAGTGGGAAGGGTTACAAAGGCACATAATGGGCTCAGGGACTGAACCCCACAATTCATTTAGCTAAGCAAGTTACAATCTTGATGAGCTAGTTACAAAATTTAGTATAAGTCGTCACATCAACAATGGGTTCGAGATCGACCACAAGTACAGTTTCTAAATTAAGCAACTGACATATGTGGAGAGCTAGTGTCACAATTGATATGTTTGTCCTGCACACCGCCCCCTCCCCCCTCCCATCCAGTGGCCAGTGGTGGATAGGGAACAATCACTTAGTTTTACCTACAGTTAGCAAACTGGGGATATTTGGCTAAAAGTTCTGGTAGCAGATCATTTTGAATGAAATATTTACACATCGTTGGAACATTGGTTATAGAATTGTCTCTGAATTCACGTATCTTTTCGCACTCCATCACATAGTGACGGAGGGTGTGCGAATAATTTTGTTGACACAGTTTACATTTGATCAGGTCTACATCGGCAGATAATGAGAATTCCCAGATGTACTTGTAACCGAGTCTGAGCCGAGCAGTATTAACATCTAGAAGTCTGCTGATTTTATTGGATGAACCATAGATGTGTGGCTCCTGTTGCATGATAGTATGATGATAGATGGAATTACTGGTGTCAATTTCACTTTGCCTCAGATCAAGATTGGTCAAGAGATCGTATTCTAGTGAATTTTAGGGTAGGAGAATAAGACCGGAAAGATGGGCAGATGCCGGGAGTGAATGAGGATGCCGGGAGTGTGTGAGAAAGCAGGATATGTAAACAACATACAAGGTTTGTTACAAGAGCTATGGCTGACTGGAAAGGAGGGGGAGAAAATCTGCAAAGAAAATGTGAATATATTAGTGTGTGTGTACTGTATACAACAGTACTCGAGGAGGAGTACCATACACATGGTTCAATAACACTGTGGTGTGCTGCTCGAGATATCTACTGGAGTGTGTTGGTGCTTGTGCATCTCTGATGCTCTCTATCACCAATGAGACAGTGATATTTCTATATTATAAAATGTTTTTCTGATATATGTAACACGACTTTCACACCATTACTCACCAATGTCTATAGTGTGAGGCAAATCACTAAGGTTGGTGTTTGTTATTGACTCAAGACTGGTGGTAAAACTCTCCAGAGGGAGCCCGTGGAAGTCATTATGGCTACAGTCATCTCACTAAGCGACCATTGGAGTGTCTCATGGTCGTATTCTCCGGCATTTGGCCGCTCAGGAGACCAACATTTTGCCCGCCTTATTAATATCCGTGAACTGAGAAAGTAACAAGTGTTCGAGACGAAGTCGTGTTCACGACTAAGTAGTGTTCGAGATTGACAATGAAGGAAGTGAAAGCGACTCGTTGTTGAACCTGTCAGCGTTAGCATTCTGCACTTGTGTTCAACAGCCCGAGGGTTAAGGGTATGGGAGAAGGCAGCAATTTGCCATGATTCCGACTCACAAAAATATTAAAAAAAAATCATCGATAAGAATTTACTGCGAATGTCTGCTAAATGTCTGTAAATTCTGGAATATTTGGAGGGATCCAGGTGGCGCTGGAGTGGCTGGCTCGTGCAAAAAACTATAAAGTCGCTGCTGCACCGCCAGGCTGAAAATAAATCTCCAGCTATCTTTCACCATTTTCCTGTCCAATTCATCCGGCGAGAGAGTTATTAGTTTTACACGATGGCCGTATCTACGAGCGCCGTGCATCAAACACGGCTAGAGACGACGGCTTCCACGTGGCGCACTGAATGAAAGGCGCGGTAATGTTGCGACTTTATCATGCAGTTGTGGGAGTTCAGATGAACGCTCAGAAAGTGGATGGGAGGCATTTATGTGTCCCCTGTCAGTAAGGCTGGTGGTGGGGTGTAGGACGCACCAGCAGGCCAGTAGCAGTAGCAGCAGGGGTGGTGGTGGTGGGGTGTAGGACCCACCAGCAGGCCAGAAGGAGTAGCAGCAGCAGCAGGGGTGGTGACGGGGTGTAGGACGCACCAGCAGGCCAGAAGGAGTAGCAGCAGTAGCAGGGGTGGTGGCGGGGTGTAAGACGCACCAGCAGGCCAGAAGCAGTAGCAGCAGGGGTGGTGGTGACGGGGTGTAGGACGCACCAGCAGGCCAGAAGCAGTAGCAGCAGGGGTGGTGGTGGCGGGGTGTAGGACCCACCAGCAGGCCAGAAGGAGTAGCAGCAGCAGCAGGGGTGGTGACGGGGTGTAGGACGCACCAGCAGGCCAGAAGGAGTAGGAACAGCAGCAGGGGTGGTGACGGGGTGTAGGACGCACCAGCAGGCCAGAAGGAGTAGGAGCAGCAGCAGGGGTGGTGACGGGGTGTAGGACGCACCAGCAGGCCAGAAGGAGTAGCAGCAGCAGCAGGGGTGGTGACGGGGTGTAGGACGCACCAGCAGGCCAGGAGCAGAAGCAGCAGTAGTGGCAGTGGTGGGGCCGCTATACCAATACTCACCAGGGCCACACCGCGTACTCCAGGCCGGAGACGTGACCACTGGGCCCCGAGCAACACACACCAGCGACACCTCGGGGGGACGGGACTCCAGGACACCAGAAAAGACACGATGACGTGTGAAATAAAATACAGTACGGCGCTAAGGGTCACGTCCAGGGTACGAGGGAGCGAACCAGAGAAGATATCTGACGCTTCGAGGAGAAAAACAATTGATTCTGAACTGTACATTTTGAAAGGTGCTGTGACTACGAGAAGGAGGAGTGTGTGTGAGGCCCCCCCCCCACACTCTTCAAGAGAACAAATAGTCTAGCAAATCACTACACTGGTCGCAAAATGAATGACCTGGTGGCTCACGCATCAGCACAACTCGAGACCTACCAGGCCAGGGTCATCGACACACTAACGTTGGTGGGGGTTGGAGATTACATGGAAGTTATGTCATGAAGTTAAAGACGGAACATGAAGCGTGTTCAATAAGAGGTTCAATAAGAGGCGAGACTCGCGCGCGCACGCACACACACACACACACACACACACACACACACACACACACACACACACACACACACACACACACACACACACAAAGGGGGTCTGGTAGCTGAGTGGACAGCGCGGGGGACGCCTGTAATCCTGTGGCCCGGGTTCGATTCTCGGCGCCGGCAGAGATAATGGGCAGAGTTTCTTTCACCCCGATGCACCTGTTGCCTAGCAATAAATAGGTACCTGGGAGTTAAACAGCTGTTACGGGCTGCTTCCTGGGGATGTGGGTGCGTCTGTGGAAAACAATAGTTAGTAGTAGTTAGTAACAATTGATACATTGACAGTTGAGAGGCGGGCCGAAAGAGCAGAGCTCAACCCCCGCAAGCACAACTAGGTGATTACAACTAGGTAAATACGCACATGAATAGATTCGAATAGAATGTATAGATTCATTACTCTTAATGTTTGCAGACGATGCCAAAATCAGGAGAAGGATCAAGACAGAAGAGGACTGTTTGAGGCTTCAAGGAGACCTGGACAAACTGAAGGAATGGTCAAACAAATGGTTGTTAAAGTTTAACCTAAGCAAATGTAAAGTAATGAAGATAGGTGTAGTGAGCAGGAGACCAGATAAAAGGTATCATTTGGGAGATGAGATTCTTCAAGAGTCAGAGAGAGAGAATAGACTTGGGGATTGATATCATCCCAGACCTGTCCCCTGAAGCCCATATCAGAGAATAACATCAGCGGCAAATGCCAGGTTGGCCAACATAAGAACGGCCTTTCGAACTTGTGTAAGGAATCATTCAGAATTTTGAATACTGCATATGTCAGACCAATCCTGGAGTATGCAGCTCCAGCATGGAGTCTATATCTAGTCAAGCATAAGATTATACTGGAAAAGGTTCAAACGTTTGCCACCAGACTAGTACCCGAAGTGAGGGGTATGAGCTATGAGGAGAGACTACGGGAATTAAACCTCACGTCGCTGGAAGACAGAGGAGTTAGAGGGGACTTGATCACCATATACAAGATTCTCAAAGTAATTAATAGGATAGATAAAGACAGGCTATTTAACACAAGGGGCACATGCACATGGGGACACAGGTGAAAATTGAGTGCCCAAATTAGCCACAGAGATATTACAAAGAACTTGTTTAGTGTCCGAATGGTTGACAAATGGAATGCTTTAGGAAGTGATGTGGTGGAGGCAAACTTCATACACATTTTAAAGTGTAGATATGATAAAGCTTTATAGGATCAGGAACCTGTACATCAGCTGATTGACAGTTGAGAGGCGGGACCAAAGAGCCAAATCTCAGCCCCCGCAAGCACAACTAGGTGCGTACAACTAGATGAGTACACACATTCATTTTGCCTTCATTAGCGTTAAATCATGTGATGCCTTATTCTTTTTAGACCTAAAGACCTCATTCTTTAACTATAGTTAACAATATTTAATTATAACTACATGATCCTAGTGAACTAAGATCATGTGGGACATGTGAAGCTAAGCCACCAATTCTTAAGTCTCGAAGTACGATTGGTTTCATTCTCGACCCACAATCTGAGATCTCGGGTAAGATTCTCGGCTGGGGCAGGAACGTTTTTTTTCATCTAATGCCGCTGTTCGCCTAGCAGCAAATAGACACGCGGGAGTTAGGCAAAACGTGTGGAATTCCATCATGAGAAGGTCAGTAGTTCAACCTAGAGATGACAACGATATTAATATTCCAGGCCCCGTCAAAACAAACTATTATTAAAAGTTAGCAAGTTCAGATGGTCGTGGATTTTCACGATACTGGGTAGAATTTATGTTATGGTGAATGCATGAGGCTCATTCTTAAATGCCTTAGTCTTTCTTTTCTTCACTATTCCTCATTTACTCTGGACTAATACCAGGGTCCCAATAGCAGTGGGAAGCGGGGTAGTGATGATGTATGGTAGAGTATAGTCCAGAAGTACAAAAGAAACCCAAGCATGAATTTGAACAGAAGAAAGGAATGACCAACACAAAATCTACCCTTAATTATGAGTTAAATAACTCATAACTAAATAGACCACTTAAATCAAAAGAAAAACAACGGGAATGATATTAGTAAATGTATTCTGAAAAGTAACTTGTACAATACTCGATTTTAATACTGAATATTTATGTAATTAGTAATACAGTATGCGTTTTTGCTACAGAACTAAGCTCCTACATTCGAGATAACAAAATATAATAATTTGATAGATCCTAACTGCCAAATATATAAAACAAGGAAAAAAATATTTATTTACTGGCGTGCAAAAGTCTACGGACTATTATATCCATGTTTCATTACTGCTCTACCAACTTATTTTTGCTGAAGAGGAAAATCCAGAGAAATGCATCAGATTTGGTTTTAACCTTGCCCTGAGTCATCATGTATTAAAGTTACTTGTAAATCATTTTTACTGATGAGTTCCTGTGATGAGCTCTTACAAAGAAAGGCTGCGATATTCTCTTTGTCATGAGGTCCTAATAGAATACAGGTTACAATGTCCTGCCAAAGATTAAAACAAAAATAATAATTTGAGCCGCAAAAAAAAGTTCCTGCAACTGAAGACTAATGGCAAACGCAGGACTATCAATGCTTGCGAGTAACACATGCCTAATTTGTTTTGTCGGGGACAGGAACCAAGTATGTATATATATATATATATATATATATATATATATATATATATATATATATATATATATATATATATATATATATATATATATATATATACGTGTAACTTTTATCGAGGTCCTGCCAAGATTGAACTACTGACCTTCCTCAGAAAGCAATTCCACAAAAATTGCGTAATTCTTGGGTACCTATTTAATGCTTGGTATACAGAGACATCAGGCGAAAGGTGCGCGACTGTTTCAGTCCCACATATGGAAATCGAACCCGGAATTTTCGATTTTGAGTCGAGAATGTAGCCAACTGCACTATGACCCCCGAGAAATGCAGGAACATCTATGGTGAGAATAAATGATGATAAACGAATTTCGTATTCAAGTGTTTCGTAATGTTGCTTATTGGGTTTTGAAACTTTTTTTTTCTGATTGACAAAATCATTGACATTAATTGACATTTAATGTCAATTTCTATCTACCTAATGAGTGAATAATGAACTTGCGTGTTGCAGTAAAACGTACTTAGGTTTTTTTCAATAGTTTTATAATAATAATGATAATAATAATAATAATAATAATAATAATAATAATAATAATAATAATAATAATAATAATATCGGAGTATGGTTAATGTATAAATATATATACAGATTATTATTTTTTTCATGACGATCTTATTCTGCGTTTCGGTAATATCTCTCGACCGGGTCTATATAAAACATACATATATTAACATAGCAATTCTCTTTCACCAAGCTGAGCTAACAGATGTGCCCGACGCATAAATCAGCATAAATCAGTTTTGAGAACACGGTGCACCATCTCTGTTGTGAAAATGGTTGGAACACCATTTATATAGTGAGAGATCATAGTATTCTATCTGTAATAAGCGAGCATGGAACAGCAGGTATGTACTGAGAGAGCACAGTACACCATCTGTACATCGATCCCTCGTGTTAATCCCACAAGATCCTGGAACTGGCGTTGTAGTAACATTTATTAGGTAGTAAAATATTAATTGTATTTATATAACCTTTAAATTATATCAAACCACACGATAGGGCCTATATTTAAGTAAATAATCGAGGCTCAGTACATGTGTTTACGTGAATAATACGTGACTTCTACTACGAGACTCATTAGAAACCAAATTTAGATTAATATGTGATTAGCGAATTATTTTCGATCAGTGATTGATCTTTTACCTCTGCACCTCCTCCTTTTTTTCTTGTCTTGCTTTACAAAAAAATCTTACCAAATCCTTCCTCCGAAATGGGTTTCAAATTTGCTATTTCCTATCTCCAGCATTTTGAGAATCTTCAAATATTTTTTTAAGTCTCTGAAATATAACTTTTTATCGTGAACTTTATTTTATGTAATAATAAAGATGAACAGATACAAAAATTCCTACCCACTTGGACTCCTCCACGCTTGACAGATTCAACATTCTCCCTCTCGTGTAGACTCCATCATACTGCACATGCAACATTCTCCCCCTCTTGTGGACTCCATCATACAACACATACAACATTCTCCCCTCTTGTGGACTCCATCATACAACACATACAACATTCTCCCCCTCTTGTGGACTCCATCAAACTATACATGAAACATTATTCCCCTTTCCGATATTCTTTTGTCAAGTTACTGCTCACTGGCGACGATGTATTTACCAGACAACATTGTGTTTACATAAAGGAGCTAGCAAAGGAGAGAGCGAAATATATGCCCTACAACGAACATATTTCTAGTGTGGTGAACGGACCCAGACAACCATGAAAGGGAAGACGTATTCGAGGGGCTCTTGGTCCTCAAAGAGAAGGGGATTTTTGTATATATAACAGTGTAAAGATGCAAGAAATTGATAGAGAATGATGGAGACGCTTGCGCCAGACTAGGAAATATGACGACGTTATAAGACAGCTTCCTGAGAAGATGTGCCTTGCCATGCAGAAATGACTGATAGTGATGACAGAAATCACAATGATTGGCACTGATGATAAATTACAAAAGATAGCAGTGGGAATGATGACAGCTGAAGATGATGACAGCTGAAGATGATGACTGCTGATGATGATGACGATGACAGCAGACAGTGAATATGAGAAGTGAAAGACAAGAAGTTGTGTCTAGTCCACGTGGAGGTGACATAGCCATTGGGTTTGGTAAGAGTAAAAACAGAGTCATCAGACTCTTGCCGTTTTTCTCGTAATTATCACCAAGTAATACGTCTGTTCTCTAGGCCGTGCTGCCTGGCCTCGTATTGTGTGACCGGCTGCCTGGCCTCGTATTGTGTGACCGGCTGCCTGGCCTCGTATTGTGTGACCGGCTGCCTGGCCTCGTATTGTGTGACCGGCTGCTTGGCCTCGTATTGTGTGGCCGGCTGCCTGGCCTCGTATTGTGTGGCCGGCTGTCTGGCCTCGTATTGTGTGGCCGGCTGTCTGGCCTCGTATTGTGTGGCTGGCTGTCTGGCCTCGTATTGTGTGGCCGGCTGCCTGGCCTCGTATTGTGTGGCCGGCTGCCTGGCCTCGTATTGTGTGGCCGGCTGCCTGGCCTCGTATTGTGTGACCGGCTGCCTGGCCTCGTATTGTGTGGCCGGCTGTCTGGCCTCGTATTGTGTGGCCGGCTGCCTGGCCTCGTATGTTTACATGCTTAATTTGTAATATTCAATTTAGCGACAATTACTAACAATCTATGATAAGCAATCAGCCTCGTGTAATGAAAATAGTCACAATGCAAAATCATTTAGTCATATTTTCAATAATTACGAACGCAAGCACCGTACATGACAGAAGTCTCCACGCTCGTCAGAAGTTAGGTCATTTGGAACCCCGCATCTAATTTCAAAGTTTCAGGGCAATTGACCATAACTAACTGAACTCCTTTGATCCTGGGACCTTGAATAGTGTCCGATCTCAGCCGAACGTCAAAAGTTTTGAGAAATTGCTTTTAAAAATCAAAATTATAAGAAAATTTGAAAGTGTAAGTTCAGCTTGTAGGTAAGGCTCATATCTGATCCTCTTCAGGGGGGGAATGACATTATTTAAATGCTTAAGAATGTTCTCTTTCCTAGCCGCCTCCCACAGTGTTCTCTCCCACTGACTCTTCCCCTCTCTCCCACTCTCCTATCCTGCTCAATCTCTCCTCTCCCATTGAATCTCTTCTCCCCTCCTCCTATTCTATTTTTTAATTGTTGCTTTGATATTTCTCAGAACACAATGACTTCCTCGGGTGATGTGACCTACCTCTTACTCGAGTGATGTGGCCTACCTCTTCCTCGAATAGTGCGATCTACGTCCTTGAAAAGTTCCACCTATCTTTTTCTCGAGAGGTACTATATCAACCTCCACCTTGAACGCCACAACTTCCTACCCCCATGGTAGGGAAGCCTCCTGCCCTTGTAAAATAATCTACCAGGGTTAGAATGATATTCTACCACTCCTTCCTCCTGGTTGAATAACCTACCATGGAAGAACAGCCAACCGTGGGAGTGTAACGTTCTCTGGGAAGAAAATGTTGACCTGCTCTACACTCCAACACTGCCACATATCTTCATCAGCTAATAGGTTGTGTGTGTTCAATCATTTATTGGAGTAAATGAGAGACAACAATTCAATTTTTCCAACTCCTTCTGTCTCATTCCTTCCCTCCGTCACTCACGCTCTTCTCAGTCTTTTTATTTTTTTTATATCTCCCTTGTTTCCAAGACCAATCTCTCTCTCTCTCTCCCCCTCCTTGACTCAATCTATTAATCCATCTATATCTCCCCTTTTTAATTATTTTCGTATTTTATACCATTCTCCTTCATTTTTCCTCTTTCCCTTTCATTCATCCCTCACTCCTGCCTTCTGTCTTTCCCTCTGCTTCTGTCATTTCCCCTCTCGCCCTCTCTTTCATTTTCCTCTCATTCTTGCCTCTCATCCATCTTGTTAAGTCACTCGTTGGGTATAACCTTCAACCTATTCTGTTTTATAGTGTGTGTAAGTATTCACCTAGTTGTATTCACATATGCTTGCGAGGGTTGAGCTCTGCTCTCTCGGCCCGCCTCTCAACTGTCAATCAACTGTTTCTACTACTACTACTACTTCTTTTTTTTGTTCTTTCTCTTTTTACTTCTTTTTCTCACGCCACACACACACACGATTTTCTTTCAGAATCGCAGGGATTTTCTTATTTACAAATCCTCCGAACACCGATTATCATTCACGCTCTCCAATTCTTACAAATGCTATCAAGGGCAGGGAATATCACGCACTCCCTCCAGCGTCAACTCGTTCACCCTCACTAAACTCTTACTAGGATACAGTTCCAAAGTTTTACCTTAGAGCCGCAGTGCAGTAAAAGGATATCCTTCGGATATTTAGAGAAGAGTTCAGATTGGTTAGGTATAGCGGAAAAGCTTAAAACTTCAATATACACGGGACAAGAGAATTGTTGTGGAGCGCACACAGGGTGGAGCGCACACAGGGTGGAGGGTACACAGGGCAGAGGGTACACAGGAGTGGAGGGTACACAGGGTGGAGGGTACACAGGGTGGAGGGTACACAGGGTGGAGGGTACATAGGGTGGAGGGTACACAGGGCAGAGGGTACACAGGTTGGAGGGTATACAGGACGGAGGGTACACAGGGCGGAGGGTACACAGGGCGGAGGGTATACAGGACGGAGGGTACACAGGGTGGAGGGTACACAGGGCGGAGGGTACACAGGGTGGAGGGTACACAGGGCGGAGGGTACACAGGGCGGAGGGTACACAGGGTGGAGGGTATACAGGGCGGAGGGTACACAGGGTGGAGGGTATACAGGACGGAGGGTACACAGGGTGGAGGGTACACAGGGCGGAGGGTACACATGGCGGAGGGTACACAGGGTGGAGGGTACACAGGGCGGAGGGTACACAGGGCGGAGGGTACACAGGGTGGAGGGTATACAGGGCGGAGGGTACACAGGGTGGAGGGTACACAGGGTGGAGGGTACACAGGGCGGAGGGTACACAGGGTGGAGGGTATACAGGGTGGAGGGTACACAGGGTGGAGGGTATACAGGGTGGAGGGTACACAGGACGGATGGTACACAGGGTGGAGGGTATACAGGGTGGAGGGTACACAGGGTGGAGGGTACACAGGACGGAGGGTACACAGGGTGGAGGGTATACAGGGTGGAGGGTACACAGGACGGAGGGTACACAGGGTGGAGGGTACACAGGGCGGAGGGTATACAGGGCGGAGGGTACAGAGGACGGAGGGTACACAGGGTGGAGGGTACACTGAACGGAGGGTACACAGGGTGGAGGGTATACAGGGTGGAGGGTATACAGGGTGGAGGGTATACAGGGCGGAGGGTACAGAGGACGGAGGGTACACAGGGTGGAGGGTACACAGAACGGAGGGTACACAGGGTGGAGGGTATACAGGGTGGAGGGTATACAGGGTGGAGGGTATACAGGGTGGAGGGTATACAGGGTGGAGGGTATACAGGGTGGAGGGTATACAGGGTGGAGGGTATACAGGGTGGAGGGTACACAGGACGGAGGGTACACAGGGTGGAGGGTATACAGGGTGGAGGGTACACAGGGTGGAGGGTACACAGGGCGGAGGGTATACAGGGTGGAGGGTATACAGGGTGGAGGGTACACAGGGTGGAGGGTATGCAGGGTGGAGGGTACACAGGGTGGAGGGTACACAGAACGGAGGGTATACAGGGTGGAGGGTACACAGGGTGGAGGGTACACAGGGTGGAGGGTATACAGGGCGGAGGGTACAGAGGACGGAGGGTACACAGGGTGGAGG
>NC_091154.1:38539526-38599526 GCF_040958095.1 Procambarus clarkii | reverse complement strand
GTGTCGTCTATTTCTAGTCACGTGAGGGAAGGAGTGTGTGTGTGGACTCATACATAAGACACGTTACTTCCTCTACCCCATTACCTTTCTTCCATCCCATTACCCCTTTCCCCCCATCCAATTCGCTTCCCCCCCCCCTCCCCATCTCATCAGATTTCTCCATTTCATTAGCTTTCCCTACCTCCATTAGAGTCCAACCACTTGGACTGGACAGTAGAGCGACGGTCTCGCTTCATGCAGGTCGGCGTTCAATCCCCGAGCGTCCAAGTGGTTGGGCACCATTCCTTTCCCTCACCGTCCCATCCCAAATCTTTATCCTGATCCCTTCTTAGTGCTATATAGTCGTAATGGCTTGACGCTTTCCCATGATAGTTCCTTCCTTCCTACCCCCCCATTAGATTTCCCAATCTCATTAGCTTTCCTCAACCCATTAGCTTTCCTTAACCCATTAGCTTTTCTTAACCCATTAGCTTTCCTCAACCCATTAGCTTTCCTTAATCCATTAGCTTTCCTCAACCCATTAGCTTTCCTTAATCCATTAGCTTTCCTCAACCCATTAGCTTTCCCCCATGCAATTAGTTCTCCTCAACCCATTAGCTTTCCCCCATGCAATTAGTTCTCCTCAACCCATTAGCTTTCCTCAACCCATTAGCTTTCTCCCTTCCCATTAGCTTTCCTCAACCCATTAGCTTTCCTCAACCCATTAGCTTTCCTTAACCCATTAGCTTTCCCCCATCCAATTAGTTTTCCTCAACCCATTAGCTTTCCTCAACCCATTAGCTTTCTCCCTTCCCATTAGCTTTCCTCAACCCATTAGCTTTCCTCAACCCATTAGCTTTCCTTAACCCATTAGCTTTCCCCCATCCAATTAGTTTTCCTCAACCCATTAGCTTTCTCCCTTCCCATTAGCTTTCCTCAACCCATTAGCTTTCCTTAACCCATTAGCTTTCCTCACCCATTAGCTTTCCTCAACCCATTAGCTTTCCTCACCCATTAGCTTTCCTCAACCCATTAGCTTTCCTCACCCATTAGCTTTCCTCAACCCATTAGCTTTCCTCAACCCATTAGCTTTCCTCAACCCATTAGCTTTCCTACACCCATTAGCTTTCCTCACCCATTAGCTTTCCTCAACCCATTAGTTTTCCTCAACCCATTAGCTTTCCTCAACCCATTAGCTTTCCTTAACCCATTAGCTTTCCTCACCCATTAGCTTTCCTCAACCCATTAGCTTTCCTCACCCATTAGCTTTCCTCAACCCATTAGCTTTCCTCACCCATTAGCTTTCCTCAACCCATTAGTTTTCCTCAACCCATTAGCTTTCCTCAACCCATTAGCTTTCCTCAGCTCAGCAGGAGCGTGTTGGGGACCAAAGTCATCAAACACGAATTATCACTGATGGAGGACCAAAATAATATTAGTTTGTCCCTCATAAGGAAAGTTGGAGGAAGAAAATGAAAAGATTTGTCGATAACGAGAAACTTTTGTTCCTCTAGTAATAGACTGGACAATGGTAGGTTACTGTTGCTCCTGTTGCTGCTGTTCTCGCCGCTCTTGCAACGGCAGCAGCTAATGGAAGTGCTGCTGCCTGATGTTACAACGGCATGTGACACAACGGATTTTGTTTTGTGTTCCTGCTGTTATTGTAACGGTAGCTGATGCCGTTTTGGGGGCTGTTGTCGTTAAGTAAGGTCGGCCAGCGTGTGTTTTGACTGTGTCAGCGTGGTTGTGGGGGAGTGACGCGTTGGAAACATGTAAATAGGTTATCGGTCCCCGTGTTGGTGACGGGTAGTGCATCTGAACGAGTACTCATCCCAAAACACACAAACACACACATACACACACACACACACACACACACACACACACACACACACACACACACACACACACACACACACACACACACACACACACATACACACACACACACACACACACACACACACACACACACACCGTAGGTGTATATGAACGAGTTGCCTAAGAACCCCCCCCTCCCCCCACCCCCACCCACACACCGTCGGGTGAATGTGAACGAGTACTCTCCCCCACCGTTGGTGTATCTGAACGAGCTCCTTCCCTCCCTGTCCCTCAATACAGTATTCCATTTTCCCAACAACAAATGATGGGCCACCAGTGATCACAAAGACTGTTGTTGGTGTTGCTCGGCTCCCTCAGGCATACCTGGGTGTAGTAGCAGGCGGCGCTTCTGTTTGAGCGCCAAAATAAAAATTGCAACTGGTCCTGATCCCTGAAAGAGATTGAAACTATTTCCGGAATAGCGAAAAAAAGTATTTTTATTCTCAAAATCTACAAGAAAATAATACACTTTGGAGTATCGTGTGATTATTACTTAAAACTTGTGAGTTAAATGCTTCCTGGTTTTTATATATCACGAAACCTGTTCTAATTTCGTTGATAATTGAGGAAGAGAAATAGCTTCGTCATTAACAGCTGCAGTAATTACTGATAATAGCCATATTATGATCAAACTAATGGCTCATTACTTTGTGTACACTTTGTGGTATATGATGTAGTGAAAGCAGAAATTTCGGGAGTTAATATTGTTATAATTCTATTACAGCAATTATTATAATAATAGATTAATATATAAATTGTAATAACATATTTACTGAAAATAATTATCAATAAATTTTTGTTCCTATACGAACAGTAATAAGCATTAATAAACCTATCCCTCGTATGCTATGAATGTTGATCTATAATTAAACGCTTAATTGTTTGCTAATGCAATTTAACTAATGCAATTAATTCCGTCGCTATTTGTTGATTGTTTGGCTCAGTGAATATGTTTACCTTTAAAAAAAAATTAAAAGTATGTATAACTTATTTGCTAATAACTAATTATATACCACAGTATGAAAATTGAAAATTATATTGGTGAATATACAAAAAAACTTCATGTCTGCCGCCACAGACGAACGTGGGAGGGATAACAGATTAACGTGGGAGAGGTCACAGATTAACGTGGGAGAGTTCATAGATTAACGTGGGAGAGGTCACAGATTAACGTGGGAGAGGTCACAGATTAAAGTGGGAGAGGTCACAGATGAACATGGGAGAGGTCACAGATTAGCGTGGGAGAGGTCACAGATTAACGTGGGAGAGGTCACAGATTAACGTGGGAGAGGTCACATATGAACGTGGGAGAGGTCACAGATTAACGTGGGAGAGGTCACAGATTAACGTGGGAGAGGTCACAGATGAACATGGGAGAGTTCATAGATTAACGTGGGAGAGGTCACAGATGAACGTGGGAGAGGTCACAGATTAACGTAGGAGGGTGTTCTGAGTACTGTGTGTGTGAGGTCATTGATAATGGAGGTTCCTATAGTGAACTAAAAGGTACGAATGTTGTTGTTGTTTAAGATTCAGCTACTGTGAACAAAAAGTTCCAAGTAGCACGGGCTATGGTGAGCCCGTAGAAAGGTTCGAAAGTAAGGTGATACTACAAAAGCAACAACAGCAGGATAAATCACAGCTGGGTTACTCTCCATCTCTCTCTCTCTCTCTCTCCTATTCCACCTCATCCTCTTTCCCCTCATCTCTCACACTCCTGGATCTACACCTTTTCATTTAAAAATTAACCAATACTTTTCACCAACAAAAAATATCTCATAAATAATTTAATTAGTGCAAAGTTTTCGCCCTCTTCAACGAGGAAATTATATTATTAATTTTTATGCATTTACATAAGTTTTACACCAGTGAGTGTTGAAAGAATTTCTAAAATTCCTTTGTTGCATCGAAAGAATTCGTGCAAAAAAGTAGATATATATGCAAAATAGGTGTATGTAATTTTCGTGTATGTAAATAGGTATCTATATAATTTTTCTGTATTCTTTGTAATATTTTTTATGTTTTCAAGGGCCTTTGATGGAGGAAATATCGCCTGTTAGATATCTGCCCATTTTTCCTGATCAGTCAAGTTTTATTTTACTTTCCAAATTTATTTTCTGACAATAAAAACGAGGCTTACATAACTATGTATATTATAACTTCTTAAATGTTTTATTTAATGATTTGATAGTTTTAGTGTGTGTGTGTGTGTGTGTGTGTGTGTGTGTGTGTGTGTGTGTGTGTGTGTGTGTGTGTGTGTGTGTGTGCAGCCTCCACCACATCACTTCCTAGTGCATTCCATTTACTAACTACTCTGACACTGAAAAAGTTCTTTCTAATGTCTCTTTGGCTCATTTGGGTACTCAGCTTCCACCTGTGTCCCCTTGTGCGTGTGCCACCCGTGTTAAATAATCCATCCTTGTCCACCCTGTCAATTCCCCTGAGAATTTTGTATGTGGTGATCATGTATCCCCTAGCTCTTCGGTCTTCCAGCGACGTGAGGTGCAGTTCACATAGTCTGTCCTCATAACTCATGCCTCTTAGTTCTGGGACTAGCCAAGTGGCATACCTGTGAACTTTTTCCAGCTTCGTCTTGTGCTTGACTAGATACGGGCTCCATGCTGGGGCTGCATACTCCAGGATTGGCCTTACATATGTGGTATACAAGGTTCTGAAGGATTCCTAACACAAGTTTCTGAAAGCAATTCTGATGTTAGCCAGCCTCGAATAGGCCGCTGATGTTATTCTTTTGATGTGGGCTTTAGGAGACAGGTTTAGCATGATATCAACTCCCAGATCTTTCTCTCTGTCCGTTTCGTGAAGGACTTCATCTCCCATTCGGTATCCAGTGATTATCCAGTGACTGAGTGTGTGTGTTTATGTGTGTGTGTGTGTGTGTGGGTGTGTGTGTGGGTGTGTGTGTGTGTGTGTGTGTATGTGTGTGTGTGTGTGTGTGTGTGTATGTGTGTGTGTGTATGTGTGTGTGTGTGTGTGTGTGAATGAGTGTGTGTGCATGTGGACTCAGTGTCAATGTTTGCGTTAATATATATATATATATATATATATATAACCAGACTCTACGAACACACATAATAAGAAAAGATCCAAGAGATGCACGTGTATGTGAGAATGTGTGTGTGTATATATGTATGTGGAAGCTGACCATTCAAATCACCTACCGAACTGACGAAGCAGACCGAAAATGCTTCTCGGGGCTCTATCAAATTATCCGAAAACAGATATTTTCGCCGTTTTAATTAAAATTCCGTCATTCCCTAAAAAAGAAAAGTCTAATTGCGTTCTCCTGCCTAATGACTTCCGCACACGCTCACCACTGTCTTAGAGTACCATCTTAGACACGCACGCTCTTTAGCCAGGCGCTCACGCTACTCTGGGACAGACGCTGCTACGCCAGACTCGGTGACCGAGTCATTTCCACGGCCATTGGAACTCTCGTGAAGATCATTCCGGTCTTGATGAAGTTGAATTATAGTAATTTAGGTGGTTGGTGGAGGCTCTTATTGCCTTCACGGACTCTTCTTCTACTCTGTCTTTTGTCAACGAAGTGATCATTCATTTCGGGTGATGGTGGATTTGTGCGTTGACAACCGCGTTGTGAACGCCTCGTCTATTAGACGTGAAAGGTGCCCTTGAGTCTCGTCTATTAGACGTGAATGGTGCCCCTGAGCCTCTTCTATTAGACGTGAATGGTGCCCCTGAGCCTCTTCTATTAGACGTGAATGGTGCCCCAGAGCCTCTTCTATTAGACGTGAATGGTGCCCCTGAGTCTCGTCTATTAGACGTGAATGGTGTCCTTGAGTCTCGTCTATTAGACGTGAATGGTGCCCTTGAGTCTCGTCTATTAGACGTGAATGGTGCCACTGAGCCTCGTCTATTAGACGTGAAAGGTGCCCTTGAGTCTCGTCTATTAGACATGAATGGTGCCCCTGAGCCTCTTCTATTAGACGTGAATGGTACCCCTGAGCCTCGTCTATTAGACGTGAATGGTGCCCCTGAGCCTCGTCTATTAGACGTGAATGGTGCCCCTGAGCCTCGTCTCTTAGACGTGAAAGGTGCCCCTGAGCCTCGTCTATTAGACGTGAAAGGTGCCCTTGAGTCTCGTCTATTAGACGTGAATGGTGCCCCTGAGCCTCTTCTATTAGACGTGAATGGTACCCCTGAGCCTCGTCTCTTAGACGTGAAAGGTGCCCCTGAGCCTCGTCTATTAGACGTGAAAGGTGCCCTTGAGTCTCGTCTATTAGACGTGAAAGATACCCTTGAGCCTCATCAACTAGACGTAAGAGATGCTCCCCCTAAGCCTCGTCCACTAGACGTAGAAGTGCCGACGAGCGTTCAAATAACGCAAAATATTGATAAAGCGAACGAATATATTAATAATATTACTTAACATCAATGACACTGTACATAATCACATTGCTGCGCCCGCTCAAAAACACGGGTCGACTAAATACCGGTCCATAATCACCCAGAATCGGATGAAATGATAATCCGGCTGAATTATGCACTTTGGTAATTCCTAATAGTTATCAATAATTACGAGATTTATCGTAAGGGATGATAATAATAATAGATTTTAGTTTGAAATCGCCGAAAAGTTCATCAATGGCCCTAATGTAAATGCGTTTGTTCATAATTAGAAATAAATGATTTTGAAGTTTAGCGAATTAGGAGAATTGCGAGCAGGGGTCGCATGTTACCAGAGGCCAATGTTGAATGGTTTATATGTGGAAGGAACGGAATAAGTAACTTAGGATAATACAATGTATGTATATATGTACATGTAACTATTAGGAATACCAGCGAAGAGTACCACTGTATTATACTTATAATGGTTTGAAAGACGGGGACTTAGGAGCTGAAGTTTGACCCTACAGGTACAGCAGTGAGGTGTACTTGTACACACACACACACACACACACACACACACACACACACACACACACACACACACACACACACACACACACACACACACACACACACAGTTATTCAAAGGTATGCCAACAGACTAGTCCCAGAAATGAGAGGTATGAGCTACAAGGAGAGTTGACGGGAGTTAGGACTCACGTCCCTGGAAAACAGAAGAGTAAGGGGAGACATGGTCATTACCGACAAAATTCTCAGCGGAATTGACAGGATGGACAAACACAAACTATTTAGCACGGATGGAACACGAACAAGGGGATACAGGTGGAAACTTAGTACCCAAATGAGCCACAGAGACATTAGAAAAAAAATTTAGTGTCAGTTCCCATACTCAGTTTCAAAGTGGATTTGATAGAGCCCAACAGGCTCAGGAATCTGTACACCATTGACAGTTGAAAGGCGGGACCAGAGTGCCAGAGCTCAACCTTCAACAATTAGGTGAGCACAGTGTGTGTGTTTGTGTATGACAGCCCGTTACAGCTGTCTAACTCCCAGGTACCTATTTACTGTTAGGTGAGCAGGGCCATCAGGGTGAAAGAAACTCTTCCCATTTGTTTCTGCCTCGGCCGGGAATCGGATCAGTGCCCTTTGGACTATGACCCCCGAGCGCTGTCCACTCAGCTGCGAGGACCCCTCGTGTGTGTACTCACCTAGTTGTACTCACCTAGTTGTGTCTGCAGGATCGAGCATTGACTCTTGGATCCCGCCTTTCTAGCTATCGGTTGTTTACAGCAATGACTCCTGTCCCATTTCCCTATCATACCTGGTTTTAAAATTATGAATAGTATTTGCTTCCACAATCTGTTCCTGAAGTGCATTCCATTTTCCCACTACTCTCACGCTAAAAGAAAACTTCCTAACATCTCTGTGACTCATCTGAGTTTCAAGCTTCCATCCATGTCCCCTCGTTCTGTTACTATTCCGTGTGAACATTTCGTCTATGTCCACTCTGTCAATCCCTCTGAGTATCTTATACGTTCCTATCATGTCCCCCCTCTCCCTTCTTCTTTCTAGTGTCGTCAGGCACAGTTCCCTCAGGCGCTCCTCATACCCCATCCCTCGTAGCTCTGGGACGAGTCTCGTTGCAAACCTCTGAACCTTTTCCAGTTTCATTATATGCTTCTTCAGATGGGAACTCCATGATGAGGCGGCATACTCTAAGACTGGCCTTACGTAGGCAGTGTAAAGCGCCCTAAATGCCTCCTTACTTAGGTTTCTGAATGATGTTTTATTCTGTGTGTGTGTGTGTGTGTGTGTGTGTGTGTGTGTGTGTGTGTGTGTGTGTGTGTGTGTGTGTGTGTGTGTGTGTGTGTGTGTGTGTGAGTGTGTGTGTGTACTCACCTATTTGTGTCTGCAGGATCGAGCATTGACTCTTGGATCCCGCCTTTCGAGCATCAGTTGTTTACAGCAAAGCCTCCTGTCCTATTTCCCTATCATACCCAGTTTTAAAATTGTGAATAATATTTGCTTCCACAACCTGTTCCTTAAGTGCATTCCATTTTCCCACTACTCTCACACTAGGAAAAAACTTCCTAACATCCCTGTGACTCATCTGAGTTGCCAGCTTCCACCCATGTCCCCTCGTTCTGTTACTATTCCATGTGAACATTTCGTCTATGTCCACTCTGTCATTCCCCCTGAGTATTTTATATGTTTATATGTTCCTATCATATCCCCTCCTCTCCCTTCTTTTTTCTAGTGTCGTAAGGCTCAGTTCCTTCAGGCGCTCTTCATACCCAATCCCTCGTAACTCTGGGACGAGTCTCGTTGCAAACTTCTGAACCATTTCTAGTTTTCTTTGAAAATTAACAATAAATCCGCTACGTTTATCACATTGTTCTTTAAAGTCTGGTGCGAAAGTATACAGACACAACATAAATGCAGTAATAAATGATGTATTATACAAGCGTGCGTATAGACGCTACACGAATTTGCATTTTCCTTTACTCGTGTTCCAAATCACGACCACTGAGGCGCCCACAGCACTCCATGCTGCGGCATTTCGTATTCATGAAGACATTATAGTATACCGGACGAACAAATCCACAAGGGCCTTGTTTAGGGTTCGAACCTTTGCACTGGATGTTCCCATTCGCGGTCTAGACCACTGTACTCTAGCGGAGGTCGAAGACAGCATCCTTCGAGCGCCTCATCTCTCTCTCTCAGGAACCTACAATCTTCGTGTATCAGAAAGATGAATGTTAATTCCTGGCTCTTCGTGAAGTACCCTTAGCGTTGTTATTTTCATGCCGTTCGTGAGTACAGTTCGTGGAGTTTATCGTTACTCACTGACTTCTCACCTCTCGTTCGCTGCCCGTTGGTTATCAACGACTCGTTCATTGTTTTTGGGTGTTCCATGTTAGCCGATAACAAGCTTAATATTAACCTGGGTATTGCTTATTGACGTCTAACGATTCAGACTTGGCTCCGAGTGCTATATTTTGGCTAGTCACAGCTTCCTAGTGATTCCTGAAATGGTTTTACCTAGCCAGAAACGTCAAATATGAAGCAGTTTTTGCCTAACAGAAGCGTTCCAACCTATAGACATTCCACTTAAGTTGCGGCGACCTATCCTCATTAGTCCGCAGAAGCGTTCATATTGCGGTGCTTTTAATATCTGTAAAGAACTGTGGTATATCTCTGATTGGTTCAGAAGGTTCCCGCGCCTGATTGGTTGAAGAATCTTCCTGATAGGATTAGATTATAACCAGATTTTGTAACCCCATTACTGAGTGATCAGAAATCCCTGTTTATCCCGGTTAGAGGGACTGGCTAAGATCCCTGTCTGTCTGGGAAAGATTACTGTCTATCTGGGTAATATTACTGTCTTACTAAACAGAGGGTTCGATCCCTGTCTGTCTTTGTTCGATTTCTATCTGTATTAGATCCCTATCTGAGTTAGATTACAATTTATCTAATTACAAGCCTGTCTATCTGGGTTAGATACTTGTTTATCTGTGTTAGATTCCTGTCTATCTGGGCTAGTCACCTCTTTGTCTGGTTAAGCATCTCGCTGCATGATAAAGATAAACTTAATGGTTTCCATATCTCAGGCATTATTTTCAAGACACAAAGCTGTAGAGGATTCAAGCCTCGATTCTCACCATGTTCATGAACACATTAGAGAACAGTTATTGTACAGAGGAAGGTTCATATAAGCGCCGAAATAATAATTTCTAAGCGCAAGAAAGGAGCAGATTATATATGTATAGCGACTTTGCCAGAGTAAAGCAGAGGTAAAGCAACGAATTCTCTCTCTCTCTCTCTTTCTCTCCCTCTCTCTCTCTCTCTCTCTCTCTCTCTCTCTCTCTCTCTCTCTCTCTCTCTCTCTCTCTCTCTCTCTCTCTCTCTCTCGTTTTAATCGTCCTATTTGTGTGTGTGTTTGTTAGAAATAGCATCACTGTTGAGGTGTGAGTTCCTGATATCGCAAGCAATGTCCCCCTGATGATATCCTAAGCATGAATATCATCATACTCTGATGATATTCTTGATGGCATATAAGCTGTGTTCTTGATATCATATGCTCTCCTCTTGATACCATATACTTTTTCTTGATATCATAAAGAGTTTTTCCCTGATATCATAAAGAGTTTTTCCCTGATATCATAAAGAGTTTTTCCCTGATATCATAAAGAGTTTTTCCCTGATCACAGCGTTCCAGATGATATCACAAGCAATGTTCTTCAAAACTGCATTGTTGCACGGTAAAACACCTATACCCCCCATGTGGATACTCTCTGCGAACAACAGAAGAATTACGTACTTGCATATTTGTATACAATTTTAACAACTCGGATGTTTACAAACCTCCAAGCACACAATACTGCATGTGCAATTCTCAACATTCTGCAATAATGCAGACGGTAAATCACAATAACGGGGCTGGAAATTAGACTACCAACCCACACGTTTGAAGAGGAATGCAAGTGGCAACATTTCGGTCCAGCCTGGACCCTAAAGTGGCCCACGTTCCGGTCCATCCTGGACCCTAAAGTGGCCCACGTTCCGGTCCATCCTGGACCCTAAAGTGGCCCACGTTCCGGTCCATCCTGGACCATAAAGTGGCCACGTTCCGGTCCATCCTAGACCCTAAAGTGGCCACGTTCCGGTCCATCCTGGACCTCAAGCTAACGATGTTCTTGGGTAGTGTAGTGTGCTATTTTATGATTGCTACCATCTCCAAGGAATAGAAAATTCCCTTCAATAATTATTCCCTTCAAGCTTTGCTTTGACCTCTGTCTCAGACAGCTTGATGAAGACATCAGCTTAGTGAAGACATCTTGAAGGTACCTAAAAACTGCTGACTTATGGAACAACGTGTCACAGCTCCAGATAAGGAGTCAGCGGTCTTAAGGTCTCATCTCAACGTCAACCCTAAGCTTCCTGCAGCAAATGTTAAAGCAAAGAAAGAGGGAAATAAGATGTATTTCCAAAACTTTGGAGGCCTAAGCAATCAGAAAACAGCACTTACTACCCAGGACCCCCAAAACATCTGTTACACAGTGGTATAGAGACGAGGACAAGCTGAACTCCTGAGAATGAATGAAGACAACGTTAATTAGGTTGTGCAGAATGAAAGTATAACTAACAGCTTCTTCATCTTCTTCTTCTTGAAAGAAGAAGAAGCCGCGTCTTTGATACAAGAGTGGGATAGCTGAAGAAGCTTTGAATTCCCTTTGGACAGCTCTGCCATTCGCATCACTGAAGGGTAGGCTCAAGCCCAGTTGAGTTCCAAGATGTTGCTAAAACTTGGGTAATTGCTAGACTCCATTGCGGTTGCAATCAAAAGGTGTTTGCTTCTCCGACTAATGAGGCGTGCACTCGCCTATTGGTGTTTGCAGGATTGAACTGTAGCTCCTGGTCCGTGCTTTTCCATCCGTTGGTCGTCTCATGTACTGATCTTTGACCTGCATGTATTATATCAACTTTAGAATGTGGTTTGTACTATTGCTTCGTTTTATTCCTCCTAATTACTATCATTGGCTGTAGACGTAATGTGTCTGGGTGTTGTTTATGTATAGATACACACACTCGTCCTCAACACCCGCCCCCGCCCTCAACACCCGCCCCGCCTTCAACACCTGCCCCGCCCTCAACACCCACCCCACCTTCAACACCCGCCCCAATACGAGAGAGTTTGCTTGTCTTGTGTGACTGAAGATAGTTTTTCTTGTGACAAATGAGTCACAGAGGTATAAACAAAATTATAAAACGAAAGTTGTAAAATAAATGGAAAAAAAAATTAGTTGAATTTGCCAAAACTAACTCAATCCAAAATTTACAATGTAAATATGACATGGACGATGAGAGAATAGTCACAGCATTAATAAGATACTAATGATCCGAAAGGCAGGACTTTGGAGCTATTTCTTGACTAAATGAGTCAATCTAGGTGAGTTCACCAGTTGCTCTCGTAAGTTGCTCTCGTAAGTTGCTCTCGTAAGTTGCTCTCGTAAGTTGTAGAACAAAGAGTTGGAGAGAAGGACACACTTTCTAGGAATTTATTATAGGACTGCGTGAGACAAGGCAGTAGAGAGGAGAATAGCGATCAGTTGCATCTTTAAACAGCTGTGGAGGGGCAGCTGTACCGCTGTGAAGTGGGGGGGAGGGGTGAAAATATACCGCTGTGGGGTGTGGGGGGGGGGGGGGGTTGCAAGTATACAGCTGTGGACGGGGTGAGGGCACAGTGCCCATTCATTCAAGGGGGGCACTGTGCCCCTCACCCTATCTACATACACCAAGATTGTTGTTGTCACGGCCCTTCCAAGTGCTCTAGAGCCAGACTGGATTCCGATCTCTGATTATTGCCTTTCCCACATCAAGCCAAAACTACGAATACTCCCCAGTCAGTATAGCACCAGGTGACAGTCTTTGACAGTCAACAAGATTATGGAAATTGCTAAGCAGGATTACTTTTTTTGGCTGAAGCACACGTTATCTTGAGGTTATCTTGAGATGATTTCGGGGCTTTTTTTAGTGTCCCCGCGGCCCGGTCCTCGACCAGGCCTCCACCCCCAGGAAGCAGCCCGTGACAGCTGACTAACACCCAGGTACCTATTTTACTGCTAGGTAACAGGGGCATAGGGTGAAAGAAACTCTACCCAATGTTTCTCGCCGGCGCCTGGGATCGAACCCAGGACCACAGGATCACAAGTCCAGCGTGCTGTCCGCTCGGCCGACCGGCTCCCTTCGACCAACGTCGAAACATCAAGGAAACCTGAAACCCGCAAGAATCACGCCAATATTTATTATGAGTAACGATTAATTACACATTCAGGATATTAACGAATATATAGAAACCTTCCTGTCTGTAATTGCCTCACTCAATCTGTCTTATGTTGCGCAAAGTCCATTAGACGGACAAGGAGGCGTTATCAGACACGACTTGGAGACACAGCAAATGTTAAAAGGTTTTTCCAATCTTGTGATATTTGCCAACGCGTTCAACCCCGAGGAAGGGTCACCAAAATACTATTAGGAAAAATAAATTTCATTTGACACGAATTGTTGTGGACTTAGCGAACCCTATTTTAGCAAGAAGTGCGGCTGACCTCCGTTGCATCTTCCCCTTCATTGACTCCTCTCGTTATTCTCAAGACATCTCTCTTAAAACCGTCAAATGGAAAAAGCTGGAAAAGTATTATTTGAAATCTTTTCAAAGTTTATGGGGAACGGGAAGAACTAGAAAGACACCGACTCACAGTTGACTTCCCCCATTAACTTCTGAACAAGTCATCATTTAGAACTGAAAATATTTATCACAAAATGTAATGCCAGGGGGGTAGGGGAGGGGAGATGGCAGGTAGAATATCTGAGCAGTACCAACCCTTAAGATGAATACAAAGACCAAAAATTTAATAACATTCTAAGGTATGGGATTGTTTTTTTTTTTTGGCATTTATTATTATTTTCTTAACGCGAGGCTCCTCAAGCTGGCCTTGATTCCCTGTCCATTCGAGCTTACACACGAGGGACTTGTTCGAGGCTCAATAACGATGCAGAAAGAACTTTAGGGTTCTTAAAGACCCTTAAAAAGACAACAACCACATTTAATACTTCTAAATTAATGAAAGCTCTTAATCATTAATTAATTAAAAGCTCTATTATGACTGCAGAAGACAACCTAAGATAAACTATAACTTGCAAGACGAAATAAAACGCAAATCTTCCATAGCAGAAAAAGATGATATGTTTTCTACCTATAACAATCAATTACAACTCCAAT
This sequence comes from Procambarus clarkii, assembly GCF_040958095.1. NCBI lineage: Eukaryota > Metazoa > Arthropoda > Malacostraca > Decapoda > Cambaridae > Procambarus > Procambarus clarkii. The sequence goes on along the minus strand of NC_091154.1, from coordinate 38,585,494 downwards.
GTAAGGGTAATTATTGGGTTTGGGGGAAAAAAAATAATGTGCAATGGACTAAAAAAAGTAATATTAAAGAAATCATTAAATCTTCCAAGATAAATATGGTGAAATCTTATATTAAAAGAGGATCGCCAACAGGTGTTTACAGCTGCACAAACCGGGTCATGATTGCACTCATGACCGTGAGTGCTCATGATCATCATGATCACTCATGACCGTGAGTGAGCATGATCATCGTGATCACTCATGACCGTGAGGGAGCATGATCATCATGATTGCACTCATGACCGTGAGTGAGCATGATCATCGTGATCACTCATGACCGTGAGTGAGCATGATCATCATGATTGCACTCATGACCGTGAGTGAACATGATCATCATGATTGCACTCATGACCGTGAGTGAGCATGATCATCATGATTGCACTCATGACCGTGAGTGAGCATGATCATCGTGAGTTGATAGCCCCTGTTATCAACTCACAGCGACTGATATAATAAATTGAACCAGCAGCTTAACAAATCTCAAAAACATTTTTAATTACGTAAATCCTCCACGCCAAGATGATCACAATTTTAAAATTTCAATTAAAGTTATTAACAGAGAGTGTAAATATTCATCCTAAATTTTCCAAAATTTACAAATAAAATGTAAAAACACAAAAATTCTAATACAGTGATTTCAGAAACGGGTAAATTCATTGAAATGCTAATCATAAAATAAATTCCTTTTGGTTTATATTTACGCCAACTGGAACAAGTAAATTCAAGCATACTTACCTGAATTTACCCGAGAGCCTCTAACATGCGGGCTTAACAAATATTTACCACGAGGACAAGCAAATTATCTGACATGAAAATACACAATCAATCGTTGGAAAAAGTGTTAACCCCAAACAAATTTCACAACCAAATTTATTTACAGATATACTAAGCTCAACCAAAGTTATTCATTATCGCCAAAAAGGGTGCAATGTAAAATATAGTGACTCGCTGGTCACTCAAGCAAGTTGGAACCTTCTTGAGTGATGATTTCTACACCTGACTTTGTCACCCATTATTGTCCCCTGGCTTGTGTCAGCATGGGTGACAACAGGGGCTTGTGTCAGCAAAGGGAACAATGTGGCTTGTGTCAGCATGGGGGGATATTCTGGCTATGTCAACAAAGGGGGACAATCTAGTAGAATGAGCAAGGTGGACATCCTGGCTTGTATCAGCAAGGGGAACAACTTGGCTGTGTCACAAAGGCTGCAAATCTGGCTGAGTCACAAAGGCTGAAAATCTGGCTGAGTCACAAAGGCTGAAAATCTGGCAGTGTCACAAAGGCTGAAAATCTGGCTGTGTCACAAAGGCTGAAAATCTGGCTGTGTCACAAAGGCTGAAAATCTGGCTGTGTCACAAAGGCTGAAAATCTGTCAGTGTCACCAAGGCTGAAAATCTGGCTGTGTCACAAAGGCTGAAAATCTGGCAGTGTCACCAAGGCTGAAAATCTGGCTGTGTCACAAAGGCTGAAAATCTGGCTGTGTCACAAAGGCTGAAAATCTGGCTGTGTCACCAAGGCGGACAACCTGGCTGTTATCTTCTCTCTCACGCTATTGCGAATTCATAAAACTTTCCCTCGTCGTTACTCACACACAAAATAGAAAGACATTCGTTTAACCTCCCCAAATAAACCACCAGTTCTCTATGCCTTCCCGGTCACATCCCCTCCTTTCCCCAGAAGCTCCCCTCTCCCCAACTCACACTCCCCTCACCCGACTCTTGAAAAATATGTCACTGAAAAGGAATTGGGAGTGGATGTAATTTCAGCACTATCACCAGAGGCACACATAAACAGCGTAACAAAGGCAGCGTATGGGACGCTGGCAAACATTAGTCCTTTGTCCATTGAACGGGACCTGTATTAACCTGGACCATCGGGGGATCGAACGTTGACCATGCGTAGAGGGAGGAGGATGAGGAGGAGGTTGCTATACCGATGTTACTACGCCAGGTCCTTATCACTTCTACATCCATCACCCCCTCCCTCCCTCCCTCTCTTGCCCTCTTCCCTCAATATGCTCGTGCCTCCCTCCCTGCCTTAATTTTCCCCCTTTCCCCTCGCCGTTATTCACTACCGCTCGTTTCTAAATGGTTTCCAAGCAGTAAAAGATTCCAAACGCTTCCGTTTCAAGGACTTTATAAATTACTGAAAATTAATCTCTCTCTTTTTTTCCCCCTTTTCCCCTTGACCTCTCTCTCTCTCTCTCTCTCTCTCTCTCTCTCTCTCTCTCTCTCTCTCTCTCTCTCTCTCTCTCTCTCTCTCTCCCTAGTTTCTAATGTTATATATTTCGACTCGTGTCTGTGGACGAAGGCAAATATATCACCCTCAGGTTGATTAATTTTAGGGAAGAATTTTATTTTGTGTGCGTTTAGTGGCGTTTGTGAGAGCAACGTCCCTTAGACTCACCCCTTCCATCTCCTGTCCCCTACACCCCTCGCTACCTCCCTTCCCACTTACCCACATACCTCTCAGTCCATGTCTCCCCAGCTCTTTCCATACCACACAAACTTCTCTTTCCCCCCGTGCTTAATACCTTCTCCTGTTCCACTACTGTCTTTTCCGTCTCTTGTGCCTTCGTCGTCTACCTTCTGCTCTTCCCCTGCTGTTCTCCACACCCGTCCCTGTCTCTACATCTTGTTGTTGTTGTTAAAGATTCGCTACCCGGAACAAAGTTCCATGTAGCACGGGCTATGGTGAGCCCGTAACTTGATTGATGTCTCTACATCGCAGCGGGAACTGTCAAAGGCAGTCCTCCACCGGGGCGTGTTTAGTCTCCCAGGTTACCAGGGGCGCGCCGCCCCCTCGTACGTTGTTCACTTACCCTACATGTGTATGTTCACTTTCCCCTACATGTGCATGTTCACTTACCCTTCATGTGCATGTTCACTTACCCCTACATGTGTATGTTCACTTTCCCCTACATGTGCATGTTCACTTACCCTTCATGTACATGTTCACTTACCCCTACATGTGCATGTTCACGTACCCTACATGTTCATGTTCACTTACCCCTACATGTGCATGTTCACTTACCCTTCATGTGCATGTTCACTTACTCTACATATGTAGGGCTCGAGTGCCATATTTATAGAGTAAATTAATTATAATAACACCCGCATCTCTAGGCTAGAAGATCCCTGTTCAACTAGGCTAGTTCAACTCTCTGGTTCAATTTTCTAACTAAAATATCTTCATTTGTATATAGGCCTACGTTCGCTTGTTTCGATCACTAGAGATATTATACATATTCAGGCCTACACTAGGTAAGAGAGTTTGAGAAGTAGAATCAACAGTTCGGAAGTGAATGAAACAAAGTCTTGAATCACAGCTTTACAATATTGTCGTATAAGGAAACTTTACCATAACATCTTCCCCAGTCAATAATATCAATAGAAAATCAATAGAAATATCAATCAATAGAAAATAGAAATCAATATCAATAGAAAATCAATATCTATAAATCAATAAATTAATAAGAAAATCAATAAATTTCTATCTATGGAAAGCTGCGTTTTTATACCTAAACCTGATGAAGTTGAAGCCAACAATGTTAGTCTCAACTTGACGTTCATAGAAAATGGAGAAATACTCACATAATACTCCAAACTGACCCCACAAACACATCCGCTTAAAAAGGTAAAAAAGTTGTAGGTCATGTAAATGTTTTCCAGCGTCTTAAAAAGCGTTTCTGGCAGTAAATATTTACAAAATGAACAGAAGGCAGCGGCTTTATTTTATTTTCCTCTTTTCCAACGCCAATACTGTTTTGTTCACCCTCCGGATATTAGAATATCTACAAGCGGGAAATGATCAGTGTTATGTCAGCGTGGCCAGAGTGATAAGTGCGCTGGATAAGTCAGGATGCTGTTCATTAATTCTCTGTCACGTCCCGATTTGTCGCCTATCTCTCGGGGACACTTCATCACTGACGCGGTGAGGCACGCCCAGCGAGGAGGGCGAGGAGGAGCTAGGAGAGGATGATGAGTAGGATGAGGAGGAGCAGAACAAGAAGGAAGAGGAAGTACGTATCAAAGAGAAGGAAAAAGAGGAGGAGGAAAGGAAGAGCGTAACGAGGGATGAGGAAGGGAGGAGATGGAAAGCATAATGAAGGAAAAGGAGTAGGAGGAAGAGAGACCTCGATGAAGGAATAGGAAGAAGGTATGGGGGGGAGGGGATGAGAGCATACCGAAGGACGAAGAACAGGAGGAAGGAGGGAGAACATGCCGAAGGGAGAGGAGGAGGAGAAGCATGATGGAACACAAATTTAAATCTTCAAATTTAGCAAATCTTTGGTCCTACTTCTGGCTTACACATTCTTAAGATGGTGCGGACTCTGGCCTGGCAGTGAACTGTACCAGAACCAGAGACCACGAGAGGAAACTGTACCAGTACAAGATATCACCAGTACAAGATATCTTGCGCTGTACCAGCACAAGATATCACGAGAGGAATCTGTAACGGCCCAGGAACCATTCAGCTGCAAGAAAGTACTGGTTCAGAGCCCGAGTTATGCATGACTGTAACGGCCCTTAAAAGAAATCATAACTGAGGCAGTTACAAAGCGCAGGTTCATAACTATACGTAATACAACTCTGCGAACTATGAGTGGAGATGCACCAGTCGATACCCCCCCCCCCCCCCCAAAGAGAAGAAACGGATTCAAAGGATATTCCTCGCCCAAACGATATTCCTCGCACAAGAGATATTCCTCGGACTCCCTCATACACAGTTAAGAACACCTTCTTACACACGAATACATAAATTGCAAATTTCCACTTACTCTCTACACACACACTTTATCATCCAGTGAACAAATCAGGATTTGTTACTATTACGTTTCGTTGTCGTTAATCTTGTTTATTCCTCTGCTGTACCCTGGTTGTAGGTCTTTTTGGTTCCTCTCTTGTACCCTGATTGTAGGTCTTTTTTGGTTCCTCTGTTGTACCCCTTGTTGTAGGTCTTGTTTGGTTCCTCTGTTGTGCCCTAATCGTAAGTATTTCTGATTCCTTTATTGTGCCCCTGATTGTAAGTCTCTCTGATTCCTCTATTGTGCCCCTGATTGTAAGTATCTCTGATTCCTCTGCTGTGCCCTGATTGTAAGTCATTTTGACTTCTCTGTTGTGCCGTTGTCGTAAGTCGTGTTGACTCCTCAGCTGTGTCGTTGAGGCTGTTTACAGAGATCGGTGAATGGGACTGCTGGCGTAAACACGACCAATATTGATGGTCTCTATTGAGGACTGGATTTCGGAAATTTTAATGAGATGCTCTGCAGTGATGGAGTGAAAAAGTAGTTTGGATGAATGAGTTCCTTGTGCAGATGTTCCTGCTGCCAAGTGGTGTGTGTGTGTGTGTGTACTCATTCTACTGTGTGTGTGTGTGTGTGTGTGTGTGTGTGTGTGTGTGTGTGTGTGTGTGTGTGTGTGTGTGTGTGTGTGTGTACTCATGCTACTGTGTGTGTGTGTGTGTGTGTGTGTGTACTCATGCTACTGTGTGTGTGTGTGTGTGTGTGTGTGTGTACTCATGCTACTGTGTGTGTATGTGTGTGTGTGTGTGTGTGTGTGTGTGTGTGTGTGTGTGTGTGTGTGTGTGTGTGTGTGTACTCACCTAATTGTGCTTGCGGGGGTTGAGCTCTGGCTCAGTGTGTGTGTGTGTGTGTGTGTGTGTGTGTGTGTGTGTGTGTGTGTGTGTACTCACCTAATTGTGCTTGCGGGGGTTGAGCTCTGGCTCTGTGTGTGTGTGTGTGTGTGTGTGTGTGTGTGTGTGTGTGTGTGTGTGTATGTGTGTGTGTGTGTGTGTGTGTGTGTGTGTGTGTGTGTGTGTGTGTATGTGTGTGTGTGTGTGTGTGTGTGTGTGTGTGTGTGTATGTGTGTGTGTGTGTGTGTGTGTGTGTGTGTGTGTGTGTGTGTGTGTGTGTGTGTGTGTGTATGTGTGTGTGTGTGTGTGTGTGTGTGTGTGTGTGTGTGTACTCATGCTACTGTGTGTGTGTATGTGTGTGTGTGTGTGTGTGTGTGTGTGTGTGTGTGTGTGTGTGTGTGTGTGTGTACTCATGCTACTGTGTGTGTGTATGTGTGTGTGTGTGTGTGTGTGTGTGTGTGTGTGTGTGTGTGTGTGTGTGTGTGTGTGTGTGTGTGTAGGACGAGTATTGGGGTATACAATAAATGAACTAAAATAACTTTATCCTAATGTAACATGTTATTTTTTTGTTAATTTATGTAACTTCTGAAATAATCTTTGATAAGGCGATGACATTTTTTACTGTTTTCAATGCGTTTATGTTCAAGTTTATTGATTTTTATAAAATAATACAGCATGAAATAACCTTTCACAACTAAAAAACTTATGATTAATAACAAAAGTGTGTGTGCGTGTGTGTGTGTGTGTGTGTGTGTGTGTGTGTGTGTGTGTGTGTGTGTGTGTGTGTGTGTATTCCTCATATACAAGTATACAGAGGCTCTAGGCGTAAATGCTGACTGAAAGGGCAAATACACAAAGTCGCGAGGCGGAGAGACAGACAAAACGGACAGTCACGGACAGACTATAGGGACAGAGGCTGCCTGCAGATGCCGCGACGAGTCCCTGAGCGACCGAGTCAATATCGCCGCGGTATTGGCCATCAACGTGACTCGGTAAAGTGGATGAAGACTCTCGCGGGGAATTTCGGTCCTCTGCCGAATCTAGATCGAAGCTAAATGTATATCACTGCCACTTCCTGTGTGTGTGTGTGTGTGTGTAACCAGTAGAAGAGAAAGACCGTCTACAGACTCAAGTGTACATCGTGACAACATTGTCCAACGTCATCTATCTTCCCTTCACACTGTTGATTTCATCTGTTCTGGTTCGCTCTAGCGCACACTCTCTCTCTCTCTCTCTCTCTCTCTCTCTCTCTCTCTCCTAGGCTCGTGTGTGAGTCATATATTGGGCCATATATTGAATCTCCTGTGTGGCCAGCTCATGACTTCTTAGCCTCCCCAAAACTTTCCGTTAAGTTCAAACCCATTCATTTTCCTTAACTCTTTCCTGTATGATTACGTCTTGAAAATATTGATATTTAAACAATACTGGAAGCTCACCTCTTCTTCTTCTACTCTTCCTTTTGGGTCTTTTTTTTCCTTCCCTCTTCTGCAACTTCCTCCTCCTCCTGCCCATGTCTCCCCAGACAACAATAACGATGGACTGTGTTGATAGACAGATAGACAGACAGACAGACAGACAGACAGACAGACAGACAGACAGACAGACAGACAGACAGACAGACAGACAGACAGACACACAGACAGACAGACAGGTGCCAAAGAGAAATGCAACGTGGAGGTAATGAATAACTAAAACAGTCTATCTTTATTACACTCAACGATTTACAGTGTCGCAGAGCGCTCGTCCAAAAATGTCTATATATTCATATGAAAAAATATCGATAAGAGTACAATTGTTGATCTCTAATATTTGTATATTTCGGTAGGATGAGGTTATGGTGGCAGTCAAGGCAAAACTGGTGTGAAACTTCACGTGGTTCCTGAAGGTCGGATCAAATATAGATGGAACTTATGGGAACTTAATTCTCATATTTCCGTGATTATAACTTGGGAGCCTAATTCTCTGGTTTCAGTATATTACAGCGATGTCCTATACTCAAGCAACATGTTATATCGCGTTCCTGGGGGCCCCTGATATGCTTCCTGTTTGCTTCGTAACCAATGAGTCTCTCAATAAACTTTACATTTCTTGGAATAATCATATTACAGCGAGACGGCGCCGCCTCCTCGATGATATATGATCATCACAAGTCTGAGTAATCGTCGCCCAGCTGGTGAGTTTTATGTTGAAATTTAGAGAAGACGGAGTTTATGACTCCACACTTTCGAAAACAGAATAGAAGCTATAATTTAGTTTCTGGGCTCACCTCCTTACCACAGCTGGGCTCAGGGCTCCCTCGTGGCTCTAGATCATCACTGCCAGATCCAGTGATACACAGTTTACAGATACAGACGCAGTGATACTCTTTAATACTTATAGTTTCACTCAAAAGTCCACAGCTCATCCCAGGACGACTGGGCTTGTCTACTGATCACCAGAGGTAGTTCAAGAGCAAAAGTCGTTTCATTGGCATCGTCCAATAAGTCAATACGTAAACTAGATGTATCTTTTACTCGTTGACAGAACATTAAACATTATCTTCCGGACCTGTTGCTGATGAAACATCCCCGGACAGGTTGTTGTTGTTGTTGTTATAGATTCAGCTACTCGGAACACGTTCCAAGTAGCACGGGCTATGGTGAGCCCGTAACTTACCTGGCACAGGAGCGGGGCAAGTAGCACGGTCTATGGTGAGCCCGTAACTTACCTGGCACAGGAGCGGGGCAAGAAGCACGCACTATGGTGAGCCCGTAACTTACCTGGCACAGGAGCGGGGCAAGAAGCACGGGCTATGGTGAGCCCGTAACTTACCTGGCACAGGAGCGGGGCAAGAAGCACGGGCTATGGTGAGCCCGTAACTTACCTGGCACAGGAGCGGGGCAAGAAGCACGGGCTATGGTGAGCCCGTAACTTACCTGGCACAGGAGCGGGGCAAGAAGCACGGGCTATGGTGAGCCCGTAACTTACCTGGCACAGGAGCGGGGCAAGAAGCACGGGCTATGGTGAGCCCGTAACTTACCTGGCACAGGAGCGGGGCAAGAAGCACGGGCTATGGTGAGCCCGTAACTTACCTGGCACAGGAGCGGGGCAAGAAGCACGGGCTATGGTGAGCCCGTAACTTACCTGGCACAGGAGCGGGGCAAGAAGCACGGGCTATGGTGAGCCCGTAACTTCCCCGGACAGGTTTCAAACCTCCCCGGGAATGGCAAAATCCAGTGGTGTTTTGGAACAGGAAAACACAAACGTAGCTAGCAAATAAAATCAGCAGCAGGAACAAAGCTCAGCGCACTTCCTGTGGCTCATTTCCAGGTCAGAGCTGCTCGACTTTGATGAATGAGGATCAGAGAGGCGAGATGCTGATGAAGTTTGCTCGGCAATATTATTAGTTTATGAGAGAATGGTGTAGTGACTCAGCTAGGAGAGAGGCTCTAGGGTTGCCCGACGGGAGTCAGCTGTCAGTATTCACCTAGTTGTATTCACCTAGTTGTACTCACCTAGTTGTGTTTGCCGGGGGTTGAGCTTTCCTCTTTCGGCCCGCCTCTCAACTGTTAATCAACTGTTTACTAACTACATTTTTTTTCTCTCCACACCACACACAAACACACACACACACACACACACACACAGATATAATAGGTAGAAATATTAGAAAGATTTTTTGTTTAGTGTCAGAGTAGTTGACAAATGGAATGCATTAGGCAGTAATGTGGTGGAGGCTGACTCCATACACAGTTTCAAGTGTAGATATGATAGAGCCCAATAGGCTCAGGAACCTGTACATCAGTTGATTGACGGTTGAGAGGCGGGACCAAAGAGCCAGAGCTCAACCCCTGCAAGCACAAATAGATGAGTACAAATAGGTGAGTACACACACACACACCAGGAAGCAGCCCGTGACAGCTGACTAACTCCCAGGTACCTATTTACTGCTAGGCAACAAGGGCATTCAGGGTGGAAGTAACTTTACCCATTTGTTTCTGCCTGGTGCGGGAATCGAACCCACGCCACAGAATTACAAGCCCTGCGCGCTATCCACCAGGCTACCAGGCCGCTATGTGTGGGGGGTCAGCTGTGTGCGGGGGGGGGGTCCCCTGTCCGCATGAGAGTCAGCTGTCAGAGGTCAACGTTCGTGTTTTGTATACGTTTTACGTAAATAACACATTTACATATACCTTTCTTTCATTTTGGTTAACATTATTCAGCGCGGACGAATGACACTGTTTACCGCTCAGGAGAGTAGCGCGTGTCCAATTTTAGTAGAAACTGGACACGAGAAAGGCATTAGCTGAAATTTTTCTCCAGCTTCATCAATGATGAATCTACTTGTGCTTCCAGGAACAACGACGACATTCATGGACCTCTCAGTTCCTAGGGGGTCTCTCCCACAGTGTCCGTTAAGACGAGCACATCAGTGGCTTTGTGGGGTCTTTGGCGCCCACCCCGCAGGTTTAGTCCCCCTTCTTGAGGCCTTCAGGGTGGACGCTGGATGAATACCCGCACACCCTCGGTCCCCCGATGCCCACCCTAGGCCCCAGCGCCCACCCTAGGCCCCTGCGCCCACCCTGGGCCCCCAGCGCCCACCCTGGACCCCCAGCGCCCACCCTGGACCCTCCGCACCCACCTTAGGCCCTAGCGCCCACATACAGGTCGCTTCACCAATACACACTCACCCGCCCGAAGGCCTCGACGTGTAGTGTAAGTGTAATCGCCATTCTGACGACCTCCACCAATATCCTGGTCTCTTACACCCACACATTTTTACATCGGAATTACTATAAATAACTTAATTTACTATGTAATCACACAATTTAGGCCTTTAATTGCCTCAGAAATGTCTCAAATATATTTGCACTCTTTACAAGTGGTTTACGTTATCTTGCAGAGCTCAAGATTCAGCCCTTGTATATGACATCAAGAAGACATAGTATAAAGTCTGAGAGACATCATATATGACGTGACCTTGGTGGTGGCGTGACCTTGATGGTGACGTGACCTTGTTGGTGGCGTGATCTTGGTGGTGACGTGACCTTGGTGGTGACGTGACCTTGGTGGTGGCGTGACCTTGGTGGTGACGTGACCTTGGTGGTGGCGTGATCTTGGTGGTGACGTGACCTTGGTGGTGACGTGACCTTGGTGGTGACGTGACCTTGTTGGTGGCGTGATCTTGGTGGTGACGTGACCTTGTTGGTGGCGTGATCTTGGTGGTGACGTGACCTTGGTGGTGACGTGACCTTGGTGGTGGCGTGATCTTGGTGGTGACGTGACCTTGGTGGTGACGTGACCTTGGTGGTGACGTGACCTTGGTGGTGACGTGACCTTGGTGGTGACGTGACCTTGGTGGTGGCGTGACCTTGGTGGTGGCGTGACCTTGGTGGTGACGTGACCTTGGTGGTGGCGTGACCTTGGTGGTGGCGTGACCTTGGTGGTGACGTGACCTTGGTGGTGACGTGACCTTGGTGGTGGCGTGACCTTGGTGGTGACGTGACCTTGTTGGTGGCGTGATCTTGGTGGTGACGTGACCTTGGTGGTGGCGTGACCTTGGTGGTGACGTGACCTTGGTGGTGGCGTGATCATGGTGGTGACGTGACCTTGTTGGTGGCGTGATCTTGGTGGTGACGTGACCTTGGTGGTGACGTGACCTTGGTGGTGACGTGACCTTGGTGGTGGCGTGACCTTGGTGGTGACGTGACCTTGGTGGTGGCGTGACCTTGGTGGTGACGTGACCTTAGTGGTGACGTGACCTTGGTGGTGGCGTGACCTTGGTGGTGACGTGACCTTAGTGGTGACGTGACCTTGGTGGCGAGATGACGCAACACTGTAAATGTAAAGTAGTAGAGCTGCAGTGGTAGAAGAAGCAATAGTAGTTGTTGTACACACACACACACACACACACAATATTTACACGATTTACACTTACTGTGTTCCACTGTTTACACAGCTGTTACACGTATGCACCATTGAATCGATTAACACACACACACACATGACCACCATCACCCTGCACTAAATCCACAGGCTTCGATAATGACACCATTTCCAGCCCTCTACTTCCAGCATCAGACTATATATCTCCACCCTGTTTTCCAATTGTCTCAGGCACTCCTATCGTAAACCGCCCACTATTGGCACTACAGCAGGCACTGTTCTCATTTTCAAACTTTAATTGCATTCTTTTATCTCATATTTCTGAAAACTCTTTGTTAAACTCTTCCTCAACAAAAATATTCGCTTACGATATTAAGGGGACAGAAATTTCTTAGTGATTTTTTAAAAAGTAGAACATTAACAATGCTAGAGTCAAGTTTTCTGAAATTTATATCTGAGGGAATTGATGTATTTTAAATAAACATTGGAGCCCCTGTAGGACTGATTAGTTGAATATGTTTTTAATTTTTTTGCGTGAAGCTATATTACACAATAGGAAATAGAGACGACTGTAGAGCTCGTCTGTTATTTCCATATTCATAGGCATTTATATTACATGACAATCGACAGTGATCTGCATAGTACATGGGTGCATTATATATATATATATATATATATATATATATATATATATATATATATATATATATATATATATGTATATATATGTATATATATATATATATATATATATATATATATATATATATATATATATATATATATATATATATTATATTTCTTACGTTTTTCTTCACTATCGAGGGTAATTGAAAAATTAACTCTCCAAAATTCATTTTTTACATTTTTATTTTTGGTCTGACGCCTAAAGCGTTTCGTAAGGCTTCTTACATGTTCAAAGACTTGGTTTACACATAACATACATCATGCTTTTTATTTGTTTTGGGTGAGATGATATGACTCGAATGTTTTGGGTGAGGCGGGTATGTAAACATAAGAATGGAAGTAACTATAGAAGGCCTATTGGCCCATACTTTCTCTTGCTGCTTCTATGTTGGTTCGGAGGTCTTGAAGTGGGTAGAATATAGTTATGCGTTAATTGGCTGTTGATTGCTGGTGTTGACTTTTTGATGTGTAGTGCCTTGCTGATGTCGAGTCTCCTGCTATCGCAGTATCTATCGTTGCTTTCTGTGTTGCTTGTTAAGATTTCTCTGGTGATGGTCTGGTTGTGAGAAGAAATTATATGTTCCTTGACGGAGCCCTGTTCATTGTGCATTGTTAATCGCCTAAAAAGAGACGTTGTTGTCTTGCCTATATACTGAGTTCTTTGGGGCTTACAGTCCTCAAGTGGTCATGTGCAGGCATAGACGACGTTGGTTTCCTTCAAGGTGTTCGATTTGGTGTCTGGGGAGTTTTTTATGAGTAGGTTAGCCTTTTTTTTGGCCAACAAAAAACGTCTTTCTTTTAAACATATTTCGTTAAAAACGACAGTTTTAGATTTATGATTCTAGCAGAAATCTTCTCGATATTCCTTATGTTTTTCTTCGCTGAATCAGGAAGATTAAATATAACTCTCCAAAGTTAATTTGGGTCTGACGCCTAGTGATGCGTTTCGTAAGGTCTCACTTCACTTTCTCAAAGACAAATCATTCTGTGTAGCTCCTGATTATATCCTTCAATGGTGAGGTAGTAGGCGACATGGATGAATGACATACATGGCGTATTAATGGGGGTATTAAATTAATAGGGTATTAATTTAAGAGTGTGACATGTTGGCAATTAATGTTCTGGTTGCTTCTGTTCCTGTTGCAGGGTCCTTTGATCCAGCTTCTGCATTGGCCCGGGGTCTTGAACTGTGTATTAGCTGGTTATTGATCGCTGGTCTAGATTTCTTGATATGCAGCGCTTCACTAATGTCTAATCTTCTATTGTCATTGTATCTATCAATTATTTCGGTGTTGCTCGTCAAAATATCCCTGGTGATCGTCTCCTTGTGTGTGGCGATTATATGTTTCTTGATGAACCCCTGTTGTTTGTACAAACAAAAGGGCTCTGAGGCCTCAGAGAAGGCTCAGAGGACAGTCCTCTGTCCTGACTCTGGACAGAGGACCAGAGGCAGCCAGTGGTCGAGGGCCTCAGAGGACCAGAGCCAGCCAGTGGTCGAGGGCCTCAGAGGACCAGAGCCAGCTAGTGGTCGAGGGCCTCAGAGGACCAGAGCCAGCCAGTGGTCGAGGGCCTCAGAGGACCAGAGCCAGCCAGTGGTCGAGGGTCTCAGAGGACCAGAGCCAGCCAGTGGTCGAGGGCCTCAGAGGACCAGAGCCAGCCAGTGGTCGAGGGCCTCAGAGGACCAGAGCCAGCCAGTGGTCGAGGGCCTCAACATAAACCCGGCGCTAAAACTGAGCGAGACACGCTCCCACCCTCGCAGTATTTTTGCCAGCTAATGGCACGAACAGAAAATAAAAAAAGAAAGCTGAAGGTACTTTGCTCGCTCACACACACACGCACACACGCGCACGCACGCACACACGCACACACACACAGAGACACATGGTTTAACAGAGAATCCAAGGATGCCCAAACAGAAAAAGAACCAAGTACCTAGGCAAACAGTACGCATTTAAGATGATACAGAAAAGACTGGATTATGTTCAGGAGAGAAACCGTTTGAAAACAGGAGAGCTGCTAATATTATTACAAAATCTTATCAGAAGAACATCAATTAGAAGGAACTATGTTATTAGACTAAAAAATATATATGAATGTAATCAGTCTTGATGGAACACGAAGACTAATATTATCAGATATCTGAAGCATCAGGATACTATTATCAGCCACTGAAGCATTAAGTCTGTTTGACCACAGAGCTCAAAAGTCTGGGATTTCGCTGTGTGTGTAAAGAGATTCTTTTTTTTAACATGTGGATAACTTTAACGTGTGGGACTAATTCTCATACTAGATAAATTCCTGGTCATTTCGTGTTGATATGTTTGGAAGCAGTGATGTGTTGATGGTCGTTGCTGTGTGGTTATTTGGGGGGTGGGGGGGGGGGAGTTAGTTTTGAAGTGAAGGTGAAGACAATGTTGCGGTGATGGTGGCGGTTGTGGTGGAGTTGGTTTTAGTTGTATTGTTAGTGGAGATTGTTGTAGTGTGGTGGTTGTGGCAGGCAATGGTTGTGTTAGTGTTTTTTTGGTTATAGTCGTGGCTGTTGTGGTAGTGGAGATGGTGCTGGTTACAGTGGTGGTGGTGGTTGTGGTAGTGGAGATGGTGCTGGCTACAGTGGTGGTGGTGGTTGTGGTAGTGGGGATGGTGGTGGCTACAGTGGTGGTGGTGGTTGTGGTAGTGGAGATGGTGCTGGCTACAGTGGTGGTGGTGGTTGTGGTAGTGGGGATGGTGGTGGCTACAGTGGTGGTGGTGGTTGTGGTAGTGGAGATGGTGCTGGCTACATTGGTGGTGGTGGTTGTGGTAGTGGAGATGGTGCTGGCTACAGTGGTGGTGGTGGTTGTGGTAGTGGAGATGGTGCTGGCTACAGTGGTGGTTGTGGTAGTGGGGATGGTGCTGGTTACAGTGGTGGTGGTGGTTGTGGTAGTGGAGATGGTGCTGGCTACAGTGGTGGTGGTGGTTGTGGTAGTGGAGATGGTGCTGGTTACAGTAGTGGTGGTGGTTGTCGTAGTGGAGATGGTGCTGGCTACAGTGGTGGTGGTGGTTGTGGTAGTGGAGATGGTGCTGGTTACAGTAGTGGTGGTGGTTGTCGTAGTGGAGATGGTGCTGGCTACAGTGGTGGTGGTGGTTGTGGTAGTGGAGATGGTGCTGGTTACAGTAGTGGTGGTGGTTGTGGTAGTGGAGATGGTGCTGGTTACAGTGGTGGTGGTGGTTGTGGTAGTGGGGATGGTGGTGGTGGAGTTCATTGTGTTTGTGATAGTTGGGGTGATAGAGACAGCGTCAACAGATACAGGTGAAGTATGCCGCAATGACCATGATGTTAACTACATTGTTAGACAGCTACCGACATAAACCAAGTTGTTAACGGTTTGCACACGCTACATAGCTGCCCCAGCTGCCTCCTACCATAGTCACAGTGCTTCCCACAGTCACAGTGCCTCTCACAGTCACAGTGCCTCCCATAGTCACAGTGCTTCCCACAGTCACAGTGCTTCCCACAGTCACAGTGCCTCTCACAGTCACAGTGCTTCCCACAGTCACAATGCCTCTCACAGTCACAGTGCTTCCCACAGTCACAGTGTCTCTCACAGTCACAGTGCTTCCCACAGTCACAGTGCCTCTCACAGTCACAGTGCTTCCCACAGTCACAGTGCTTCCCACAGTCACAGTGCTTCCCATTAAAAAACGATTCTTCGCGGCAGGGGATCGTATTCCAGGGACCTGCCCGAAACGCTACGCGTACTAGTGGCTGTACAAGAATGTAACAACTCTTGTATATATCTAAAAAAAAAAAAAAAAAAAAAAAAAAATCACAGTGCCTCACAGTCACAGTGTCTCCCACAATCACAGTGCCTCACAGTCACAGTGCCTCCAACAGTCACAGTGCCTCACAATCACAGTGCCTCACACAGTCACAGTGCCTCACACAGTCACAGTGCCTCACACAGTCACAGTGCCTCACACAGTCACAGTGTCTCCCACAATCACAGTGCCTCACAGTCACAGTGCCTCCAACAGTCACAGTGCCTCACAATCACAGTGCCTCACACAGTCACAGTGCCTCACACAGTCACAGTGCCTCACACAGTCACAGTGCCTAACACAGTCACAGTGCCTCACACAGTCACAGTGCCTCAGTCACAGTGCCTCAGTCACAGTGCCTCCAACACAGTGTCTCACAGTCACAGTGTCTCCAACAGTCCCAGTGCCTCACAGCCACAGTGCTTCCCACAGTCACAGTGCCACAACTTGTTTTAATTCGTGACAAAACCATATAATCGGTCAATCAGCCTGACTCTAAAAGGCATCAATCGCACTGAAATAACAGTTTAACAATATTTTAGTATCCTGTAGCACAGTAGTCTACATCCTCAACTCACAATCGAAGAACCCGAGTTAAATCCCGGGGGGGGGGGGGAAGTCAGCAACGGTTGTGCACGTTTCTTCTTTCACCTGATGCCTATGATCACTAAGCAGCAAATTGGTACTCAGGATTTATGGATTTGTCGTGGGATGCATCCCATGGAAGGTCAGTAGCTGACCTTGGGGATGAACCCCTTCGGTAAGCCTAGGGACAAGCTTCCTGATGAGGGACAATGGGAAATATTGTCCCTCAGCACGAAGGCATCTCCTTCGTGTGCTCCGTTCACTCACGCACGGAGCACGAAGGAGCGCAGGAGAGAGGAGCTCCATCACCTTCTTATAAACAACACTGCATATTTATGCGGATGTTTTCCTCGCGTCGCCGCCAGAGGGAACACTCGCTGAAAGGACGATAACGCTGTATTCGCGCTCGAGGGGAGAGTTATAAAGCCACGAGGTGTGATGTATATACGTGGCCGGCCCGGTGGCCGGGCCAGCGGCCGGGGGAGGCGGCCAGGCTCGGGTGTTCGGGCTCGGGTGTCCATCTCGGGTGTTCGGGCGGGCGGGCGTCCTCCTTAAGTGGTCCCCAGCTTTGTGTAATGTCCCTCCTGGACACCACAATGCTCCCATGTGTTAGTTACCTGATAATATTTTTTTCTTAACTGGTCGTTAATGATGATAGTTATGTATTATGAAGATGAGGACATGAACTATAAATAATAGGCAACGTGGGGGGAAAGAAAAGGATGAAAAATGAATGTGGGTAGTTGTTGGTAAGCCGGCCTGCCTCTGTCTCTCTCTCTCTCTCTCTCTCTCTCTCTCTCTCTCTCTCTCTCTCTCTCTGTGTCTCTGTGTCTTTGTCTCTCAGTTCTCTCAGTTCTCTCTCTCTCTCTCTCTCTCTCTCTCTCTCTCTCTCTCTCTCTCTCTCTCTCTCTCTCTCTGTGTCTCTGTCTCTCAGTTCTCTCAGTTCTCTCTCTCTCTCTCTCTCTCTCTCTCTCTCTCTCTCTCTCTCTCTCTCTCTCTCTCTCTCTCTCTCTCTCTGTCTCTCTCTGTCTCTCTGTCTCTCAGTTCTCTCAGTTCTCTCTCTCTCTCTCTCTCTCTCTCTCTCTCTCTCTCTCTCTCTCTCTCTCTCTCTCCCTCAGTTCTCTCTCTCTCTCTCTCTCTCTCTCTCCCTCAGTTCTCTCTCTCTCTCTCTCTCTCTCTCTCTCTCTCTCTCTCTCTCTCTCTCTCTGTGTCTCTGTCTCTCAGTTCTCTCAGTTCTCTCTATCTCTCTCTCTCTCTCTCTCTCTCTCTCTCTCTCTCTCTCTCTCTCTCTCCTTCCTCCCCTTCGTCAGGCCGCTTATTTTGTTTTATGTGCCAGACCCCAAGTAAGGGAACAGCTGTCCCCTTACAGTGCAGGTTCAGAAATGTGCCCCCACAGTGCAGGGGACACGCTTGTCTCCCTCACAATGCAGGGAACACACTTGTCCCCTCATAGTGCAGGTTTAGATATGTCCCCTCACAGTGCAGGACCATGCTTGTCCCCTCACAGTACAAGGACCGGATGAAATTGTAAAAAATCAACCCATTCAACAACTCTGAAGCCAACTTCAAAGACCGTAAAGAGCAGGGTGGTGAATCACCCCCAATTTGCCTACATATTTTATAACTCGTTAGCCATTCAGAAACCCTCGGAAATATATTCATACTCCGGAAGACATTAAAGAGAATGGAGATTCGCATCTGGGCCCACTAAATTACCAGTCATGCCACCGCTGAAGAAAAAAAGAAACTGGTTGGCAGAAGTGAACGAAGCCGTTCCGTAAGCGGAGTATCAGTGACTCTCTAGGACCCAGCTTTGGCCGGAGGCGCCTCGTGGTGTCCTGGTGAGGGGGATCAAGAGATCATCAGAACATGCCACACGTCAGGAAAAATCAAGCAACGACGACGTTTCGTTCCGTTCTCGACCATTATCAAATCGTGTGATGGACTGAGATCACCATTATATGAGGGACGAAAGCGAGATGAAAGGTGGGATGAATGGATGAGAAAGAGGGAAGATAATAAGATGAAAGGTACGAACATGACGAATATAAAATATAGATGAAAGAAAAATAGGATGAAAGGTATCTACAGCCACGCTATTGCGACTCACCGTCAAGACAATTACATCTCTTGACGTTTCCTGTGGTATTTGGTGACCCGAGACGTTGCTGGTGACGAGACTGTCTTACGGAGTCTCTTCTAAGGGTGCAAGGTGATGCAAGATGATCACTGAGGGCCACTGCAGCACGCCGTGCCGAAAGAGAGACACTTTGAGGGGTCCTTGAGGCCTCTTGAGGAAAATATTTGAGGTTTGCTACACTTTTCAAAAAAATATATACGACAGGAAATGCGAGTCATTTCATCAAAAGACTTGGGGGGCCCATTTATGCGAGGTTTCATTTAGTATAATATATATGTAGTCAGGTAGTTGGCCTGATCTTCGATACATTAATGCCAGATTGCTAGCGGGCGTTATTGGAAGAGCAACTCGGGATCATTCCCATCTCTGCCAACCTCGACAATCGGTGTTTACCTCTTGCAACAAACAACAGCGAGGGTCAAGGAGATCAGAGAGAGAGGTTAATCTTTATAAGTGCCTCAGCATCCGCCAGCATGTTTACATCTCCCTCAAGCTTTATTTCCCACAAGCACAAAGAAAATAAATAAATGCATGATAGTTTATTTCTGCTATTAAATTATCCAATGATAAAAACAAAAAATATACGAAAGCATTATTATTAATATCTTAAGGACGCTGTTATCAAGTTGCAACAACAAGCTGCTTAAATAGAAGCGATATCACCGAGGTACCAAATATACCAACGGAGCGTAAATAGCAAAATAATAATTAATACATTAGGAGTATATAAATTAAGGAATATGTGCATTGTATTTTACTTAAATTTTGAGCAAAGATGTTGCAGCTAAATTCACTAGGCAATTTGCATGCATGTGAAAAGTTGCTTGTCACTTTAGAGCATAGGGAAAGGGAGGGAAGGAATTATCAGGGAAAGCACCATTACGATTATATAGCACTTGGAAGGGATCAGGATATGGATTTGGGATGGGTACGGAGAGGGGGGGGGGGAGGAATGGTGCCCAACCACTTGGACGGTCGGAGATTGAACGCTGACCAGCATGAAGCGAGACCGTCGTTCTACCGTCCATCCCAGGTGGTTGGGGAATGCATAAGTGTTAATCATCATTTTATTGTATAATGTTGAACATCCCTTTGTTGTAAACACTTCACAATCCACCAAGGATAGTGGAGAGCGGGACGATCCCTGGAGGTCTTATCACTAATTTGGTAATCTTGTAAATTACATTGATCTAAAGATGTTAAACAAAACTCTTAAGACGGAGCCACACATCTCAGAGACAGCCACACTTAATGTTCCCGACACGACGCCCAGAGTGAAGAGTTTCCAGCACAGCTGATACGTGGGTCTTCTGCGTCCATTACAGTCCTTGAAATGCAGAACCCAAACTTGATACCTTCTCTATAATCCCTCGTGAACAAACTATCAAACTTGAAGTAGCCCAAGAAGCAAAGTATACATTCCATCTGTTCGAACAGAGTCATTTTTTGACGTTTGTAATCTACCTTAAAAACGTAACGGGGTGAGACGCGTTTTGGCAATAGGTTGAAGGACCAAAACATGCCGTCACGTCAACACTTCAGAAAGATTCTAAATGAATTCTTCGCAGTTCAAAATATTGAACAAATCCTACGCTATTTGAACATATATCACGCTATTGTGATTTCTTGTGTGTGTTCAAATTATTATATAAAGTTCAAAATCTACCGTACATAGTACTAGTAATTATACACTAAGAAATCACACTAAACGTGATAATCAATGAGAAAATCAATTGGAACAATATGGGGGATTCGAACCAGCGACCTGGGTGCTCTCTCCCGCACGAATAATAATAATAATAATAATAATAATAATAATAATAATAATAATAATAATAATAACAATAAATAATGTTCAAGCGATATCGGCAATTTTTCTGCTGTGAAAGAAATTCATCTGTGAAATCGTTAGCTATTATATTTTATACAATTCCCATTTGATTAACATTTTCATAAATAGCCAGAAAAGGGCTTTTCCAAACACTTGACTTAATTAAGGGATTATTTTTGACGAGAAAATTATCCCTTCGACACGGTCAGGTATCCAGCTCCGTTGCCTCTTTAACCCTCGATGTTATTAAAAGGTAATGAGTCCATAATCCAGGTAGGCTCTACACCTGGATTAAAGTGTTACGAGTGTTAAGGTGTGACAGTCAGGTATTATGAGCACCTTGTCCAGAGGACACTTCATGCCATCCTCGCAATTCTGTTCCTAATATACATGAACCATCTGAGACAGGAAATAATATCACTCTTTTCCAATGTTTACCACTGACATTCAACTTACAAGAAGGGGGGTCAGAACTAAGGCGAACTGCAGAACATTGCAAAATGAGCTACATGGTCGCCAGAGGTGGTCTGAGAAATGGCCACTATAGACTTTAACCGAGACAACTGCAAAACTATGAGGACAGGACCACAAGTGAGAAGGCCTTCAGTACAGAAATGGAGAGAAGCCAAGTTCCTACTTCAGAAAAAAAGAGAGACATAGGAGACACAGTTCCAAGTGGAACACCCGCACGATAGAAAACTCGGAAGCATATTCTTGACTATCAAACGTCTTGAAAGCTGTCAGGAACGGAGACAAAGGATCTTCCCGAACACTATACGCATCTTATGTGAAACCTGTCTTTAAGTAGACAGTCGGGGGAGTTTAGGGACAGTTTAAGGAGCCGGTCGGCCGAGCGGACAGCACACTGGACTTGTGATCCTTTGGTCCCGGGTTTAATCCCGGGCGCCGGCGAGAAACGATGAGCAGAGTTTCTTTCCCCCTATGCCCCTGTTACCTAGCAGTAAAATAGGTACCTGGGTGTTAGTCAGCTGTCACGGGCTGCTTCCTGGGGATGGAGGCCTGGTCGAGGACCGGGCCGCGGGGACACTAAAGCCCCGAAATCATCTCAATATAACCTCAAGATAAGTATGCTACCCCAGCGTGTATCCTCTACCTAAAAACGAAATACCGAAGAAACTGGACTTTACCACGCAGAAGAGATAGAGCGAGAGGGGGGGGGGTCGTTATGTCCATGTTAACGACGTAATAGATTTTAGATGAATTGACAAAATAGACAAAGTAGCCATGTTCAGAGCTAGGAACAATAGAACGAGGATCATAGATAGAAAAAAGGGGCACAGTTAAGTCAGAAAGGAATTTTTTCATTATTTCATTATATTTTAAATTATTTCATCATTATTTTCAATAACTACGAAATGGTTAGGCGAATTTTTTTTTAAGTTAACTCAATTCAAAACAATATAAATAGGACAAATACGTGTTAAACCGATTCAATACATTAATTAATAACGCTCAAAAGGCGGGGCCTGGAGCCTAGCTCGACTCTTCAAGGAGAGTACATCTAAGTGAGTACATCTAAGTGAGTACATCTACATGAATACATAAAGACTGAGGAACACAAAAGCTCATTACTCCAATTCCACGGTGTCTCGAAGGAGCTATAAAGCTAATCTTATTGGCACGAGTTTGGGTGCATTTGCGTCCAGGCAGACGAGCGCTGATACGTCTTTATAGACGCTGTTACGAACGCAAGTGACGTCATTGCTCTAGCAGGAGCATCAAGTACTCGCTTGATTGAATTTTACATCACTTGATTTTCCTCCAGTTTTCTGGCCGAATTATTTAGATATTGAATTGCTAAAACGAAGAACCACGTACTAAAATACAGCATACAAGATTACAGTATAGTAAAATAAGCATTC
The DNA here is from genome assembly GCF_040958095.1 of Procambarus clarkii. Classification (NCBI taxonomy): domain Eukaryota; kingdom Metazoa; phylum Arthropoda; class Malacostraca; order Decapoda; family Cambaridae; genus Procambarus; species Procambarus clarkii. The sequence continues at coordinate 38,563,037 of NC_091154.1, read as the reverse complement.
GAAAATATAGCATAGCAGAATACAACATAATAATGCAAAGTAAAATAGAGCAAAGTTAAATACAACTTAACTAAAACACACCTTTATTTTTGTACTTATATATATATATATATATATATATATATATATATATATATATATATATATATATATATATATATATATTATATAGTTCTTACATTCTTGTAAAGCCACTAGCACGTATAGCGTTTCAGGAAGGTCCTTAATCCCAAATTTCCTCAGGAATACCACCCGCCAAATCATTTAACAACCAGGTATTATACAAGACAACTTGAGAAAGCCCCACTTAAAAGGTCAGACGGGGAATACAGCCCCCCCTCCCCCCCCCCCCCCCTTCCCATGACCAGCACCAGCTGCTTAATATCCATGACACCTTTAAACTACATATATGGTGTTAACTGCCCTACAGCCTGGGCGAAATTGAACGACACTTTACCTAATCATGCTGTTACTCAAACAGCATTTTATAGGAATGTATAAATGCAACAGATGCCAAAGAATCTGAAGAAACTCAAAGATACACATAAATGTATGTGGCAATTGTTCATCTTTTACATGTTATTTTATTTGTCAAATTGTAACTATTATTTGTTTTCTTGTAAGTTTGTAACATGAACCTCGTCCTTCTAATTTATATTATATGCTTAGATTAGCCTCATTATAATCGTGTTAAATTTATAATGGGTTAAATATTTATCACTGTTACCTAATGTAAATATACATTATATATTGTACTTACCAATGATGATGTCAGGGCCTTGTCAGTCTTGATTCGACACGAACGTTGGGTGTGTCAGGTGAGTGTAGCCACCACTGGTAGCCTGTGGCAGGTGTATTCACCACTGGCAGCGTGCGCCAAGTGTAGCCACCACTGGCAGCCTGCGCCAAGTGTAGCCACCACTGGCAGCCAGCCTGTGTTGTGACACCAGCCCAGCCCCGTGGCTTCCGTAACTACACACAACACTTTCGTAAACGAGGTCACTTTACACCACTTTAAAAGTATAATGATCACTTATGCATGTATGTATGTTTTCTACTGAGTTCCCAATTTTCAAATTCCCGCCACTGCAACCTTCTTTCATAACGCTCACTCTTATATATACATACCTAAACATGTCAACTCTTTAGTGTTCGTAAACAAGGATTATTTCAAGACCCGCCACTGCACTCTGTTTACAGGTTGACCAGAGAATGGTGAACAGGGAAGCATAGGTGGCAGAGACGCACTACTCACTGACATCAACACTTTGTAACACTTCCTTCTTTGTGAACTTCTGTTACCTCACAAACACAACAACGACAGAGGCCACGTCTGTGCCCACAGACACGCCTCACATCACCTGCTCAGGTGGGCATAACATCCAAGAGCAACGCCAATTCAACGCCCAGATAACATCAACGATCATTCACCGTTGAATTAGCATTGAACCAACGCAACTCTTGGATAGTGTTTGGGCCCTCCACTGGGAGCTGACCGTAACCCATAAGAGGACGTGGTCTAGGTATCGTCCAGCTATGGCAGAGGAGGCGTGGAGGGAGGTGGGTCCGCCGGGCGCGCCGTGGCGGACGTCTGTCGTTAACTACAAGCTCTGGTCGTTACATCCTTCCCAACTTGACTCGATATTGCCGCATTTGATTCGTTTATATAATATTTCCAATCAGGTAATGGGGGGGGGGGAGCCATCTCGCCATCGCTATTGGTTGAGTAGTCTAGTAGTGTGATCATTTAATAATATATATATATTGTCGTACCGAACGCGACAAGGGCGACGACCCGCGGAAGATTGACGGGAGGGCAACTAACGTGCACTTTCCACGAAAGCTGAGAGGGTACTGAGGTAAGTGTGATTATTTCCAATGCAGCACCAGGCCGCTGATTGCAGCATACTAACACCTAGCTTGGTTGACACTTAGCTTGGCTGACACCTAGCTTAACTGACACCAAGGCTGGCTGACACCTAGCCTGGCTGACACCAAGGCTGGCTGACACCAAGGCTGGCTGACACCAAGGCTGGCTGACACCTAGCCTGGCTGACACCTAGCTTAACTGACACCAAGGCTGGCTGACACTTAGCCTGACTGACACCCAGCCTATCTGACACCTAGGCTGGCTAACACCTAGCCTATCTGACACCTAAACTGGCTGACACCTAGCTTGACAGACACCTAGCTTGGCTGACACCAAGGCTGGCTGACACCTAGCTTGACAGACACCTAGCTTGGCTGACACCTAGCTTAACTGACACCTAGGCTAGCTGACACCTAGGCTGGCTGACGAACAGCTGAAAAATTGTCGAAAAACTTTCTGTTGGCAAGAACCATAAATCAAACATATCATAAATTGCTTCCCAGTTTCCCAGCTCCGCCTCATCATATTGTCTTTACTAAAATACACCATACTTAAACGCTGACAACTAACCTGCGCCATAATAAAATACCACATACTAAAATACGCCATACTGAGATATAGTATGCTTAAGTACAGCATAGTAAAATAGAGCATCATAAAATACAACATACGAATAAATGGCTTGCTACAATACAGCATGTTAAAATTCAGCATAATAAAATGGAGCATACTTAAATACACCAATGTAAAATAGAGCAAAGTAAAAATTGCAGCGTACTAAAATACAGCAAACTAAAATGCAACGTGTTAAAATACATCATACTAAAACACAGCATATTAAACTTCAGCATAATAAAATGCAGCATACTTAAACTCAGCATACTAAAGTCCGCAACAAAGTCTAGCGCCGCGTACCAGAAGTCTTCCTCTGCCCGTAATCCCAACTGATCAATAAAGAGTCAGAATAATTTCACGCTCATTAGCATAACAGTCGCTGCTGCGTATTCCACTCCAGGTCCATTACAAGCTCAACGACTACCATTGACCTTATTATATATATATATATATATATATATATATATATATATATATATATATATATATATATATATATATATATATATATATATATATATATATATATATATATATATATATATATATATATATATATATATATATACAACTTACATGCCCACAGACACAGTAAACGCCTCATGGTACACACAACACTGCAGGCCTCTAGTCAAGAAACCCAATTTGATGCAATCAACAGAAATAAACTCGACTGATGTTTGTGGATGGTATTGTGTCGGCTGTACTGAGTGCTCTGTGATGGTATACTTCTGGTTTACGCAATATTTTCCTGTCTGTCAGTCTGTCTGTCTGTCTGTCTGTCTGTCTGTCTGTCTGTCTGTCTGTCTGTCTGTCTGTCTGTCTGTCTGTCTGTCTGTCTGTCTGTCTGTCTGTCTCTCTGTCTGTCTGTCTGTCTGTCTGTCTGTCTGTCTGTCTGTCTCTCTCTCTCTCTCTCTCTCTCTCTCTCTCTCTCTCTCTCTCTCTCTCTCTCTCTCTCTCTCTCTCTCTCTCTCTCTCTCTCTCTCTCTCTCTCTCTCTCCCTCTCTCAATCTCTATCCGTCTCCCTTTTCTCGTAATATCGTATTAAGTCCACACTAAACATCAAATTTTTATATCTAGAGGTTCAGGCTTCCTATGATGGCTCTCTCAAAGGAGAGCAGCGGCTGCCTACACGACGTTAATATCGCCGAGTTTACACCCTAAGTGGATATTCACCTTCCTCATGATCCCATTTGCAGCCAAAAGGCATTTCAGTACAGTTTCCCATCGAAAATAGAACGCCTGACACTCCCTCGCGATCTGGACGTCAGCGCTCGTCACGATTTTACTGCCAGACGCGAATATGTAAACATTCTGTTCTTGGTAGTAGTGCTACGGTTGGATATAGATGATACTTTACAAAGGACTTAAAGACTTGATGTTGTGATTGATTTCGAGTTTGCACAGCAATATAAAGGAATAGATTCAGTCTTGGATAACGAGAAGAGTCGATACAGTCTGGCTTGAAGCTTTCAAACTTCTAAGAAATGTGAAGTTTCATCAAATCACATCTTGTGACTTGAAGGGGGAAGGTAAAGCAATTAATTTAAAGCATTGGTATTAGATTGATACAAATATTATAACTGAATTAATAATGCTAAACACGCTTAAGATGGATTATCAAAGACAAGCTGATGCAACTTGGTAATATGGATGGCATTATCAATGCATTTCTGTTCCCCCTTGCTACTGGCAACTTTCATTGCATTACTTTCATTACTTACAACATTACTTTCTGCACAGTGTGTCATCGTGAGACTTGCAACACTCGACAACAGGACAGTTCTGAGTGCTCCTGTGTCCTCTCGGCAAATTACCATTTAAATATAAGTTAAGGCATTCTAGAAAATTATGTCTCCTTTCTCAGCTGCTATTAATGTTCGAGTCAACTGCACATAATATTCATCATTCCTGATTTCATGAACACAAACAATGTCTACGTACAGACGCATGGTAATGAAGTCAATGAGGCTACGAACACAAAGCGTCCGTAAATGTGCATCAGGAAAATATCAGTTGTTGTATTAAAATTGTGATATTTGGCAGCTGGATAGCAAAACATCATGATAGCCGGATAGTATATAATGACGGCCACCGAGCCTCTCCAGAGACAGCAAAGATCTCCAACGGACATAAGTGTCGAGTCAAGAACACTTCTTCAAAAACCGTGGACATCTTCAAGAGAAAAACTAGACAGTTTTCTTCAAGAAGTGATGGACCAACCGGGTTGTAGTGGATATGTGGACCTGCGGGCCGCTCCAAGCAAACAGCCTGTTCGACCAAGCTCTCACAAGTCAAGCCTGGCCTCGGGCCGGGCTTGGGAAGTAGAAGAACTCCCAGAACCCCATCAAGCAGGTAACACACATTGCAGATATCCCTAAAGCCTGATGACATGACTCATAAATGAGGGAAAGCGTACTGGAACACAACGCATGTGTAACATATTCCAGAGTCACGTGTGTATGGGATATGCTACACATGTTTAGGAACTACGTCATCCTCAGCGTGTGTGTTATAACATCGCCAACGATAGTATTCTTATTTGTATAAGAATTACAACTACGATGTTTACCACAAGAGAGACATACCAATTTCTAGTGCCATTGTTTGTGCTATATCCGAGAGAGAGAGAGAGAGAGAGAGAGAGAGAGAGAGAGAGAGAGAGAGAGAGAGAGAGAGAGAGAGAGAGAGAGAGAGAGAGAGAGAGAGAGAGAGAGAGAGAGACAGAGAGAGAGACAGAGAGAGACAGAGAGAGAGAGACAGAGAGAGAGAGAGAGAGACAGAGAGAGAGAGAGACAGAGAGAGAGAGAGACAGAGAGAGAGAGACAGAGAGAGAGAGAGAGACAGAGAGAGAGAGAGAGAGAGAGAGAGAGAGAGAGAGAGAGAGAGAGAGAGAGAGAGAGAGAGAGAGAGAGAGAGAGAGAGAGAGAGAGAGAGAGAGAGAGAGAGAGAGAGAGAGAGAGAGAGAGAGAGAGAGAGAGAGAGACTGTCATAATCACTATGAATAACAGCGCCGTCCACAGAGGCAGCGTGAAATTTTAGTGCCATTATCGTTCTTAATTACGCAGCTTGCGCAACATAACCTGCACCACACAGTAATGAAGAGATCACCAACTTGGTGGGTTGTCGTCATCAGGGAAGGCCGCGGGGGAGCCTATTTGTATTAACATGTCTATATTGTACAAATAATAGTTTTACTTGCTAATATACCGGACTTGTCGTTCAGGTATAACTCACTTTCCCCTAAAGAACTTACAGACTTGTTCTGGTGTTCGCGTTATTGTTCTCCTTCATCCACATCGTTCAGACTTTCATTCACTAAAGAAAATGAAGCAGTGTGTAGCTAATATAGGTCCTGTAGCGCAGTGGTCTGCATCCTCGGCTCACAACCGAGAGCCCTGGGTTCCATCCTCGGGCAGGAACAGAAACGATTGGGCAAGTTTTCGTTCACCTGATGTATCTGTTCGCCTACCAATCAAATAGGTACCTGGGTATTAGATAAATGTGGACCTGAAATAAATTGTGGTCATGTTTAATTTTAGACATTTAAGTAACAAACGAATTCAAATGAATTTTTGTAAATTACTATTCTAGCTAATTTCTCCTAGTTAAAATAAACTAAACATTAAATATATTCTTTTGACTACATCCTTTGAAATACAAGCTGCGGGTAAAATTTAAATTTTGAGTCATTTTCATTAGAGAAAAATCAAATATTACAACGCACTCTTGACCATGACCAAGACGTAACATTATTTTTAGAAATCTTCATATTTAATTCTCAAGCTTCTAAGATATTCCGCACGTACACCACTGACGGTCTGAGCGAGATGAACACCTCGAGAGTTTAATTCACCTTCATCGCATCAAAAGATCAATTCTTTAATTAGTGAGAAAAAGCACTTGACATAAAGAGGATGGCAGCCGAGGCTATTACAGCCGAGTGCCGGCGGGGGGATGGAAATAGCCTCGGCTGCCATCCTCTTTTGTCCGGCCGTGTTGGTCGAGCGGTTAAGGGATCCTGTACGCCAGCAGAGTGCTCCTGGCAGTATGGGTTCGAGTCACTTCTGGGGTGTGAGATTCCTCAAATCAACAACCCTGTCACCGAACTAGTATTTACCAAAGTCTTTCCTAAATTTAAACTTATATAATTTATACCCATTGTTTCGTGTTCTGTCTTGTATTGATACTTTTAATACCCTATTAATATCCCCTTTGTTATGTCCATTCATCCACTTGTAAACGTACCCCTATCATGTCACCCCTAACTCTTTTCCTTTCCAGTGAATGCAATTTAAGCTTTGTTAATCTTTCTTCATATGAAAGATTTCTAATTTGGCGAGTTAACTTTGTCATCCTACGCTGGACACGTTCAAGTGAATTTATATCCATTCTGGAGTACGGCGACCAAAACTGAACTGCATAATCTAAATGGGGCCTAACCAGAGCTAGATATAGCTGAAGAACAACACCAGGTGTCTTGTTACTAACGCTTCGATTAATAAATCCCAGTGTTCTATTTGCCTCATTACGAACATTCATGCATTGATCCTTTTGTTTTAAATTCTTACTAATCATAGCTCCCAGATCCCTTTCGCAATCCGATTTTGCAATCTCAACACCATCCAGCTCGTATCTTGTAACTCTATCATTACCTAGCCTCAAAACTTTACATTTATCAGCATTAAACTGCATCTGCCATTCTTTTGATCATTTCAAAACCCTATATAGATCAACTTGAGGTGATTAGTGAGTCTTCTTCCGTGTTAATTTCCCTACCGATTTTTGCATCATCGGCCAATTTGCAAATGCTGCTACTCAAACCTGAATCTAAATCATTTATATATATATATATATATATATATATATATATATATATATATATATATATATATATATATATATATATATAATATATATATATATATATATATATATATATATATATATATATATATATATATATATATATATATATATATATATATATATATATATTACAAACAACAGAGGACCCAGGACAAAGCCTTGAGGCACTCCACTTACAACATTTTGCCACTCAGACTTAACCTCATTTATACTAATTCTCTGTTTCCTTTGGTAGAGCCATGCCCTAATCCAACTTAATATAGCATTTCCAATACCATGAGCCTCTATCTTTTTATTCAGTCTTACATGTGGTACTGTATCAAAAGCTTTGCTAAAGTCAAGGTACACAACATCACAATCCTTACCACTATCAACTGCCTCAACTATGCTGGAATAAAAGATAGCAAATTTGTTAAACATGAACGGCCATTTGTAAAACCATGTTGCGACTCATTTATTAATTTATGTTATTCAAGATGAAGACGTATTGTATATGCTATTATCGATTTAAGTAACTTTCCCACAAAAGACGTAAGCTAATTGGCCGATAGTTTGACACAAGTGATCTGTCTCCTTTCTTAAAAATTGGTACCACATTAGCAACCTTCCATGACTCTGGCACTCTGCCTGACTCTATTGATTTATTAAATATGGTAGACAAAGGCTCGGAAAGCTCCTCTTTGCATTCTTTAAGCACCCTGGCAAACACTTCATGCGGTCCTAGGGATTTGTTTGGTTTGAGTTTTACTATTTGTTTAATTACATCCTACCTGGTAACTGCTAAACTAGTCAACCTGTCCTCGTCCCAACCCATATGACTTGTTCGGTTGAAGGAATATTGTTAAGTTCCTCTTTAGTAAATACAGATATAAAATATTTATTAAAAATACTACTCATCTCTTCAACATTATCCGTTATTTGACCTGTCTCAGTTTTTAATGGGCCTATCCTATCACTAATTTTTGTTCGATATAACTGAAAAAAAACTTTAAGATTTGTCTTTGCTTGCCCTGCTATGCGAACTTCATAGTTTCTTTTTGCTTTCCTTATCTCTTTTTTAATATTTCTAACCATTTGTACGAATTCCTGTTCTAAATTGACTTCCCCATTTCTAATCCTTCTGTACCACGCTCTCTTCTTACATATAAGGTTCTTCAGATCCTTTGTAATCCACTTTGGGTCATTAGTATTCGATCTATTGAATTTGTATGGTGCAGTACTACGTTCCTGTGCTTTGCTTAGAATATTTTTAAATAAGTTATATTTTGAATCCACATTAAAATCCCTTTTTACGTCACCTATCGCTGGGTTCACGTCTAGCTCCAAGACCGGCCCACCCTCCATGCCCAAGACTTTCCAATCTATTTGACCCCCAAAAAATTCTTAGGCTATTGAAATCAGCTTTTCTAAAATCTGGCACTTTAACACAATTTTTTCCTACAAATCTATTCCATTCTATGCTAAATCTGATTTCTTTGTGATCACTGTTCCCTAGCTCACTCCCTATTTCGATGTCATTAATTTGTGTTTCCTTGTTAGTTAACACTAAATCTAAAATATTATTTTCCCGCGTTGATTCCTTAATGTGTTGCGTAAGAAAGCAATCGTCAATTAATTCTAGAAAATCTTCTACTTCATTATTCCCTGTTCTGTTAAACCAATTTATTCCACTAAAATTAAAGTCACCCATGACACAAATACTGCTAGACCTAGATGCTCTATATATTTCGTCCCATAGATGCTTTGCTTCCTTCCTGTCTAAATTTGGTGGCCTGTATATAACTCCTATTATAAGATTATTTGCTTTTTCGTTTAATTCTATCCAAATAGTTTCTGTGTGTGGCTCACTTTTGATTCCCTCTTTGAGACTACATTTCAAATTTTCCCTAACATATATGGCTACTCCCCCCTCCTCGTCTAATATATCTATCTGTGTGAAATAGTTTAAATCCATTTATTTGATATTCAGCAAATAGTTTTCTATTTTCTACAGTCATTCACGTTTCGATAAATGAAATAATATCTATTTTTCTGTGCAGACAAGAACATTTAAATCGTTTATTTTGTTTCTTAGATTTCTAATTTTAGTGTAATATACCCTAAGTGTATTGTTATTTTGGAGTCCTTCTCCTTAACTGATCATTTTGCCAATTTGTTTCTCCCACAAACACATACTTTTATTACCTCCTTTCTCCTTATCGATTCCCATACCACTATCTTCTAACAATTTAAACCCTCACCCAAACAAACGCCTCCAACCACTGGTTCCAACGAGTTCGCAACAACAACAACCCCAGCCCTCGATAGATGCATCCCGAGCATACATTTCATTTCTTCCATAAAAGAAAAGAAGCTCACGAACTAGCCATAGGGCCTCATATTTCGTGACCAGACTAACGCGGGATACAGTGCCAAAGGTCTCCTCCCTGAGGCCAGGACAAACAGCATCGTTACTGCCAACGCAGACGAGCTCCTCTCATATACTTGTGCTTCACCTGGTAACAGTAACTGTTCAACGAGGTTAGGTGGGTTGCTTAGGTTCATATATTTCTGCCTAGGCTGAAAAGGTTGGAATTTTTACGGAATGGCAAATCGAGAGAGCGAGCTGAACCATTATCGGTATAGGCTAATGGGGAAACTGTCGATAACAGGAGCTGAGTTATGAGGAGGGTCAAGTAAATCACATATAAAAAGACTTTTCCATTTTCTGTCGTTGTATAAGTGTAATTATATACTTGAATCATTGACCTATAAATTGGGGGAACGATAACGTGTGGGATATAAGGGAGTCTTCAGAGTCCCCCTCCTTAAGAGCAGGCTTAAGTCTGATTGAAATTTATAGCCAAGGAATTCGCCTTTATTAGATATTTCATCATTAATAGTCAGACGAGCGTAGGGTAAGATGAATCCTCGGGCTTGGAAGCCGGCTGCAGAAGGCTTGGAAGCCGGCTGCAGAAGGGCTTGGAAGCCGGCTGCAGAGGGCTTGGAAGCCGGTTGCAGAGGGCTTGGAAGCCGGCTGCAGAGGGCTTGGAAGCCGGCTGCAGAGGACTTGGAAACCGACGGCAGAGGTTCCCAATATTGACGGCCCGGTCCCACACATTGTGGTGACAGGAAGAAAATAGGATATTTGGCATTTCAGTCAATTCGTTTTCACTAGTTATCATAATTTTCCAATTACAATGTTTCAGGAATATATATATATATTTTTTCGGGGGGGAAAGGGGGGAGGGGATTTGAAATTTAAAATGGTTATCTTATAATGAATACCGATAAATGACAAAAGCCAATCGGCTGAGTTTAGGGAAGAACAGACATCAATTAGATCAGACAATTACCCAATGTGCAATTAGAGCATATTGTACCAAAATATTTATTTGCCTGAAAGCTCCTTTACAGCTTGTGGGTAGAAATTTTCATTCCTGCTTTGGGGTAAATTTCAGAGTTGATTATAAATTAATTTCTTAAACACACAAAAGTTCATAGCTTGTATTGCCATCCGAGTTGGTTGCTACAGAGGCAACAGAGGTCTGTTTGGGGTCATCACATAGATTCTATTACCGTCTGTGTTACACAACACCAGCGGGTCGTTACCATATAAATGAACAAACACTCCACATCCAGCAAAATATACAGACCACTGAAATATGGAGTTGTATATTTTCATGAGTGTATTATACCAATAGGCCAAATATAGTGTTGGCGGAAAATGCGCTGTTTCATCGGGAAAGGTAAAGGCGATATAATCAATACTCTTGAACTGAACCTCAAAGCAACACCCGAATTCATTAATGAATCTCAAAGGGGTTTTAATAGCTTAATTAATTCCTGGTCTAAGGGTTACTTAGGAGGGTCCTCGATGTTTTTTAATCGACTTCTTATCCCAATTTTCAGGGGATTTTTAATCTGTTAACAAATATGAAATAAATTGGCTCCGTACAGAACGATGTTTCAACTTTAGGATAATTTTCAAAGCTTAACATCTGTAATTCTGGATCTCTCGTATTATAAATTTACGGATCTTTCTAAAATTAAATACCTTTCTCTCTCTCTCTGTCCTTTTTGTGACGTTATGACAGAGTGTGTGTATGTGTGTGTGTGTGTGTGTGTGTGTGTGTGTGTGTGTGTGTACTCACCTAATTGTACTCACCTAATTGTGCTTGCGGGGGTTGAGCTCTGGCTCTTTGGTCCCGCCTCTCAACCGTCAATCAACTGGTGTACAGATTCCTGAGCCTATTGGGCTCTATCATATCTACATTTGAAACTGTGAATGGAGTCAGCCTCCACCACATCACTTCCTAATGCATTCCATTTGCTAACTACTCTGACACTGAAAAAGTTCTTTCTAACGTCTCTGTGGCTCATTTGGGTACTCAGCTTCCACCTGTGTCCCCTTGTTCGCGTCCCACCGTGTGTGTGTGTGTGTGTGTGTGTGTGTGTGTGTGTGTGTGTGTGTGTGTGTGTGTGTGTGTGTGTGTGTATGTGTGTGTGTGTGTGTGTGCTTTCAAGCAAGTTGTATAGGTTGTACGTAAGACAAAACACAATACTAAGGTCTGGCAAGGCTAAAACAAAAGTCACAACATCGGTTCCAAGAAACAAACGTTACACCTTCCAACTAAGCTACCAACACTGTCGCCAACTAACGTTATTGCCAGACAACTCTCTTACTTGGCCAACCTTACTGCCAGACTTGGCAACACTATGACAAAGCCCATTTTTACCCTCTGACTTTGTCTGAATTGAAACCAATCAACTTTATTGACTGCATTACATGCAAACATCCAACTTTATTGCCAGATCTTAAAAACTTAAGTTTTCTTCTTTTTTTGTATGCCTACTACACACTCAGTTTTACGACCATACTTACAAATATTCATACATAATAACTTACATGTCAAGTCTACCACCCCGACATATTGCACTGCCTTAGACCATCAGCTCAGCCCCCAGCCAACTATACTGCTAAACTTATATATAGTACATATATATATATATATATATATATATATATATATATATATATATATATATATATGTCGTACCTAGTAGCCAGAACGCAATTCTCAGCCTACTATACAAGGCCCGATTTGCCTAATAAGCCAAGTTTTCCTGAAATAGTATATTTTCTCAATTTTTTTTTCTTATAAAATGATAAAGGTACCCATTTCATTATGTATGAGGTCAATTTTTTTTTATTGGAAGTAAAATTAACGTAGATATATGACCGAACCTAACCAACCCTACCTAACCTAACCTATCCTATCTTTATAGGTTAGGTTAGGTTAGGTAGCCGAAAAAGTTAGGTTAGGTTAGGTTAGGTAGGTTAGGTAGTTGAAAAACAATTAATTCATGAAAACTTGGCTTATTAGGCAAATTGGGCCTTGCATATTAGGCTGAGAAGTGCGTTCTGGCTACTAGGTACGACATATATATATATATGTATATATATATATATATATATATATATATATATATATATATATATATATATATATATATATATATATATATATATATATATATATATAACTGAAAACTCACACCCCAGAAGTGACTCGAACCCATACTCCCAGATGCCACGCAACTGGTATGTACAAGACGCCTTAATCCACTTGACCATCACGACCGGACATAATGAGGTGATAGCCGAGGCTATTTGAACCACCCCACCGCCGGCACTCGGATAGTAATCTTGGGCATAGCATTTTACCAAATCACCTCATTCTTTGGGGATGGTAATTGGTAAAATGCTATGCCCAAGATTACTATCCGAGTGCCGGCGGTGGGGTGGTTCAAATAGCCTCGGCTATCACCTCATTATGTCCGGTCGTGATGGTCAAGTGGATTAAGGCGTCTTGTACATACCAGTTGCGTGGCATCTGGGAGTATGGGTTCGAGTCACTTCTGGGGTGTGAGTTTTCAGTTGCATATTGTCCTGGGGACCATTCAGGCTTGTTCGCATATATATATATATATATATATATATATATATATATATATATATATATATATATATATATATATATATATATATATATATAGATGTGGAACATACATAACCCTCAAACTTATTGCCAAATCTGGAAACACACTGTGAGTCAAACTATTTTGCTGCCAAACTATTCATTTTCTTACGTAAACAACTGAACCAATGGAACACACTCAAGCGGCTTTAAGCAAATTTTTTTTAGGAAATTCAAATCAAGAATTGTGCGAGAGAATGATAAAATTCAGTTTTTATATGTGGGCTTTGAACTGATATAAGTCGTAATTGGCATGGAACATGGACATACAATACTTGTGAAATTGAAAAGCGTCAGAGAAATTTCACAATCAGCTTTATTTTATATATATATATATATATATATATATATATATATATATATATATGTCGTACTTAATAGCCAGAACGCACTTCTCAGCCTACTATTCAAGGCCCGATTTGCCTAATAAGCCAAGTTTTCATGAATTAATGTTTTTTCGTCTACCTAACCTACCTAACCTAACCTAACCTAGCTTTTTTTGGCTACCTAACCTAACCTTACCCATAAATATAGGTTAGGTTAGGTTAGGTAGGGTTGGTTAGGTTCGGTCATATATCTACGTTAATTTTAACTCCAATAAAAAAAAATTGACCTCATACATAGAGAAAAGGGTTGCTTTATCATTCCATAAGAAAAAAATTATAGTAAATATATTAATTCAGGAAAACTTGGCTTATTAGGCAAATCGGGCCTTGAATAGTAGGCTGAGAAGTGAGTTCTGGCTACTAGGTACGACATATATATATATATATATATATATATATATATATATATATATATATATATATATATATATATATATATATGTCGTACCTAGTAGCCAGAACGCACTTCTCGGCCTACTATGCAAGGCCCAATTTGCCTAATAAGCCAAGTTTTCCTGAATTATTATATTTTCTCAATTTGTTTTCTTATGAGATGATAAAGCTACCCATTTCATTATGTATGAGGTCAATATTTTTTTATTGGAGTTAAAATTAACGTAGATATATGACTAAACCTAACCAACCCTACCTAACCTAACCTAACCTATCTTTTTAGGTTAGGTTAGGTTAGGTAGCCGAAAAAGTTAGGTTAGGTTTGGTTAGGTAGGTTAGGTAGTCGAAAAACAATTAATTCATGAAAACTTGGCTTATTAGGCAAATCGGGCCTTGCATAGTAGGCAGAGAAGTGCGTTCTGGCTATTAGGTACGACATATATATATATATATATATATATATATATATATATATATATATATATATATATATATATATATATATATATATATATATATATATATATATATATATATATACATATATATATATATATATATATATATATATATATATATATATATATATATATATTTATTTTCAGAGAGAGAGAAAAGAGAGAGAGAGAGAGAGAGAGAGAGAGAGAGAGAGAGAGAGAGAGAGAGAGAGAGAGAGAGAGAGAGAGAGAGAGAGAGAGAGAGAAAGAGAGAGAGAGAGAGAGAGAGAGAGAGAGAGAGAGAGAGAGAGAGAGAGAGAGAGAGAGAGAGAGAGAGAGAGAGAGAGAGAGAGAGAGAGAGAGAGAGAGATGATTCCAACACGAATATTTAATAAATTTCTAATGTTCTTTTTTTCGAACTTATTACATGGCATGTGTCGCTAAAGGATGAGTTTTGCTGAAGCACTCTACAACATCCTCAGAGGCAGCAAAGGTAAGTGAATGCAAATTGCCAAAGGCGATAGTATATATTCCTTGTAGGATGAAAATTGAGGTATTTCCCAGTCCAAGGGTGTGGATAATTATGTCCGGCATTCTCATAGGTCGGCTGGGATAGTAGGTGATGTGTAAACTGGCTGTTATATCATGGATGAATGTTTGATATATAGTACTTCGGCTATGTTTAATCTCCTACTGATAATATTGGTGTGTAGAGATATTTCTACACAGAGCTATAAAAAAGACAATAAATGAATTTTAAGGGAAAGTAATCGAGGCTAGTTTCTTGCATAGTTGCAGACGATGAGTCAGAATAGCGTGGCTATTCTCACTATAGAATAGCTATAAAAAATAAATAGCTGGACCGTGCAAAATTCTGGTAAGGTAAGTACACACACACACACACACACACACACACACACACACACACACACACACACACACACACACACACACACACACACACACACACACACACACACACACGCGCGCGCGCGCGAGCGCATGTACAAGTAGCCTTCATGAGGTTCTTTTCCCTTTGTTGTGTCCCTAGTCTTTAGCGATGAGAGAGGCAGCACTGGCGTCCTCACTCTCACGTGCGCCCCACCACCAAAGTGCCTGACTTTGGAAAAAACTTCGCAGTTAAAAAAAACTTTCGTTAAGATTTCCTTGCGTCCTCACTGGCTCGTTTTGTACATACAACTTTCTTCGATTTCACTTCTCTGCTGACATTATATAGTGTTAAACATTACGAATAGTATTTAAACAGAAGAAATACCCATGTTATTTATCAACAAAAATTAAAACATTCACGAAAACACTATTTTTTTAATCACTGCAAACAAGAAACCACGTGTTTCTGTACTTATGTTTGCATGTTTGTCAGTCTTTCTTTGTTCTGAAGCCTGAAGGCCTTTGTAAATGTGAATTAAAAATAAACAGCTGTGCAGTTATAATTTTCATATAATGCCGATTTGTTTTGGTTTCTCAGCAACTATTATGAAATAGTGACTGAGTTTGTGCATGCAGGTGGAGATCTTCATAAGTCACACTCATCAATGTTTAGTCACACTCACATGTTTAGTCACACTCACATATTTAGTCACACTCACATGTCTAGTCACACACTCACATGTCTAGTCACATATATATTAAGAATCTTAACACCTTTCTTTAGTAACGTTATATGTACATTAAGATGCTGAGAACCTTCTTAACTGGGCTTTCAGCGATTAACAGGGTTTTCCGTGTCTATTATATTTCTATCTATTTCTTAACCGTTATTGACGGTTAATTGCCATAAATGGTTGGATGTCATAGATAGTTAACTGACATAGATGGTTAATCGTCATGGAGGATTAACTGCTATTGATGGTTAACTGCTATTGATGGTTAACTGACATACATGGTTAACTACCATAGATAGTTAATTTTCACAGATGATTAATTGCTATGGATGATTAAGTGCCATGGATGATTAATTCTTATTGATGTTTAGCTGTCATGGTTGATTAACTTCCATGGAAGATTAACCGCCATGTAAGATTAATATCTAAATCATGGATGATTAAGATCTAAAGCATGGATGATTAAGATATAAGCATGGATGATTAGAGCTAAAGCAAGGCTAATTTGAGCTACAGCATGGATGATTAGAGCTATACCATGGATGATTAGAGCTAAAGTATGGATGATATAGAGGTAAAGCATGAATGATTAGAGCTTCAGTCACTATATATTCATATACCTACCCAATCGTTCATTCGTCTGTCTCCGTCTCTTTATGTATAAGTTAATTAATACAAACTATTTACAGTTTACCTCTCTGCCTGTTTAACTATTTATTCCTATTTATGTACTTATCTATCCATATATCAGAATATCAATTGGAAAATATAATGATAGAGAAACTCTATAATATATCTATCAACGGACTTGTCCATCTATATCCTATGTAATATTTTTCTTAAATTCAAGAGTGAGGTGCAGGATGCTCTGTAGGAGTTCCTAAGCTTGCAACATCCGTTGCTTGAATCCCCCTGCAACCAGCCACTTCCCGCCTGAGGTCACCAGCGACTTCGTCACGACCAGAGCGAAGAGAAACTCACTTGAAGACACCAGAAAACTCCTAAGCTTTAAAATTGAGGAACTTTCACCATTATTCATACTAATAATCGCAGCGTCTAAGGGAGAAACGTCCGAATCGCCTGTTCCTTCCCCGTTGCTGATGTCCCTAACTTTTTCTCGTGGACTACATATATAGTGATGGCTTGTGACCAATCACTCGGACTGGTCGGAATAGCGACGACGCGGCCTCGCTTCTTGCAGGTCGGCGATGGCGTCGTTCGGTTCCCCGATGGCCCAAGCCGTGAAACTCTTCACACGCCTAACCTCCGTCCAATCCCAGATTCTGGTCATCTCATCTCTGCCAAGTGAGCGAGACAGTAGTATAGTTCACTCATCATCTGATGGTCTGGTGGGAGGGGAGCTGACTGACATCCACTCCAGCCACGAGTCTCAAGCCTCGGAGAGTATTAATTAAAACTTCCGACAGAGCTTGCTGGAGCTGGGACGACAAATGTCTCCTCCGACGAAGACTTGGTGTGCGGTTGTTGGATTGAAAAATAAATATCTCTGGAACGATGTGGCAAGCGATTACGTACGACCCAAAGCCATGGCATGTGTGTACATGTCAACCTGTATATATATTATATATTATATATATATATATATATATATATATATATATATATATATATATATATATATATATATATATATGTCGTACCTAGTAGCCAGAACGCACTTCTCAGCCTACTATGCAAGGCCAAATTTGCCTAATAAGCTAAGTTTTCCTGAATTAATATATTTTCTCAAATTTTTTTCTTATGAAAAGATAAAGCTACCCATTTCATTATGTATGAGGTCAATTTTTTTTTATTGTAGTTAAAATTAACGTAGATATATGACCGAACCTAACCAACCCTACCTAACCTAACCTAACCTATCTTTTTAGGTAAGGTTAGGTTAGGTAGCCAAAAAAAGTTAGGTTAGGTTAGGTTAGGTAGGTTAGGTCGTCGAAAAACAATTAATTCATGAAAACTTGGCTTATTAGGCAAATCGGGCCTTGCATAGTAGGCTGAGAAGTGCGTTCTGGCTACTAGGTACGACATATATATATATATATATATATATATATATATATATATATATATATATATATATATATATATACTTTTTTATCAATACTGAGTACAAACAAAAGCTTACTATAACCCCGAGAACAAACAACAGCTTTCCATTACCCGAGTGTGACTGAGGGAGTCACATGCACAGCGACCCCTCTGAAGCTGGCCACACCTGAGGCCAACACACAAACGTTATCTTCAACCTCTCCCCCTCTCTCCGCCTTGTAAATAAACGTTGCACCCAGAAATGGCTTCGTTTTAGTGCAGTAGAAGGGAGGTTTAGGAGGGAAGGGAGGGGAAGTACGGATGAAGAGCTACGTCTGTCTTTTCCTCTGGTTCGTGAACGGTGATTGATTAAATGTAAGGAGTCAGAATTTATTGTGATTATACACTCTATTTTTAATATTTGTTGTGAATTTTAAGTGTCTAAATAGCTTTCTCTCTCTCTCTCTCTCTCTCTCTCTCTCTCTCTCTCTCTCTCTCTCTCTCTCTCTCTCTCTCTCTCTCTCTCTCTCTCTCTCTCTCTCTCACACACATGTCACAGAGATGTTAGGAAGTTTTCTTTTAGCGTGAGAGTAGTGGGGAAATGGAATGCACTTCAGGAACAGGTTGTGGAAGCAAATACTATTCATAATTTTAAAACCAGGTATGATAGGGAAATGGGACAGGAGTCATTGCTGTAAACAACCGATGCTCGAAAGGCGGGATCCAAGAGTCAATGCTCGATCCTGCAGACACAACTAGGTGAGTACAACTAGGTGAGTACACATGTCAAACGTACTGAAAACACCTTTCAAAATTCAGCGCAGAATCAAGCGGAATGAGAGTGTTTCATGACCTTCTGTGCTTTACAAAGCGAAGATCTTCTGCAATTCCCAGAAGCCTGATGATGTTTGCTACAGATGACTCCGGCAATCTGGTAGTCGCTAACAAATGTCAGCGAACGTGAAGATGGCCTGAAATGTTGAGTCAGATAAGACACCATAATTAAGTAGTCAGACCGTATATGAGGACATAACCAGTACACATTACGTCCCTTCCAAGAGGAATGAGATGATGTTGCAGCACCAACCGATGTTCAAGCTAACGAATAACTGCATAAGGCTGAAACATCGTGGTAATGATCCAGAGTAACAACATTCGTCTGCAGACGAGGAGTCACAATAACGTGACTGAAATATGTTGACCAAACCACACACTAGAAAGTGAAGGGGCGACGACGTTTCGGTTTGTCCCTTCACTTTCTAGTGTGTGGACCTGGTCAACATTCGTCTGGCAAAAGTAATGAGGAGTCTGTTTGGGTATGTGATGTTGTGATGCAGTCTGTTAGGGTATGTGATATTGAAATACAGTCTGTTAGAGCTTGCGATAATATAACTATTAACAGACCTGTATGAGAGGTCTGTTAACTCATGTATTACCATTCTGCGAACTGAAACATTTCTTGCTAAACAAAAGGAAATTTAATTTACAGACTGTTAAGGGGACTCAAAAATGAACACTGGCGAGTTGAAATGAAAAACCAATATCACGAAATAATAAATATTCGCTCTCGAAACCCGTCCTGGAAAACAAGAGATCAAAGTGTCTATATTAACACAGCATTCAATTAAAATTTCAGAATGAGCTTAAGTCCATTTATATCAACACATAGATCTCGAACCCTCATTGGTTTAATGAATCGGGCGTGTTTGAACACCTGTGGGGGAGGGGGGTGGGGGAATGGGGGGGGGAGTAAGAGGGGGTGGTGGGGACGGGGAGGGAGGGGGTGGTAGGGGGGCAGTCACCTCAAGACATGAACCAAATATTGGCAAATTTCGAGGAAATAAAACTGTGTTTGTTGCTTGGGGCGAGTTTGGAGTACCGTGGGGACCCCGATCAGTTCTAAATTGCAATATCTGTTTTTTTTTTTTACCTTCGTACCTTCGGAGAAGGAAAGGCATGAAACCATTGGAGTTTTTTTTTATTATTTATTTATTTTTTTCGCACATAAAATAGTATAAAAGCGTTGGTATAAGATACGGGGACGAGCCATTAGTTGATGTCACCGAGACGTGAGCTACGCGAGAGATAAACATCAAGTGTACAAGGATGTTTATCTCTCGGGTTGAGATGCTGTGATAATCTCAGCGGAGACATTATGGTGTGGATACCTTACACTAAGTGCGGAGGATGAGGATGGTTGTGGATGGTTGTGGATGGTTGTGGATGGTTGTGGATAGTTGGGTGGTTGCCAGAACGGTCGCGGGTCTGCAGAGGGAAGGTCGAGTGGTGTGTGTGTCTGTGTG
The DNA here is from genome assembly GCF_040958095.1 of Procambarus clarkii. Taxonomy (NCBI): domain Eukaryota; kingdom Metazoa; phylum Arthropoda; class Malacostraca; order Decapoda; family Cambaridae; genus Procambarus; species Procambarus clarkii. The sequence goes on along the minus strand of NC_091154.1, from coordinate 38,542,473 downwards.
TGTGTGTGTGCGTGTGTGTGTGTGTGTGTGTGTGTGTGTGTGTGTGTGTGTGTGTGTGTGTGTGTGTGTGTGTGTGTGTGTGTGTGTGTGTGTGTGTGTGTGTGTGTGTGTGTGTGAAGGTTGTAGTTTAATTAATTGCAAGTTGCAACGGCGTTCGAGCAGCAATCGTTAAGAAATAACTGCAAGAAAAATGCGAGTCAAACCAAGTGAATCCCGCTTCTACGGAAGCCATTAATCAGAGAGGCTGGGCCCACTGACCCGTGGCCCGCCGGAGAGCCAGCCACTCCCAATGGGATCTGTGGCTAGCCACTACAGCCAGGAATATCATCCGTCAGAGCTACTACAGCGAGGCATCATCCGGCAGAGTTACCACAGCTAGAAATCATCCGTCAAAGTTACCACAGTTAGGAATCATCCTTCAGAGTTACCACAGTTAGGAATCATTCCTCCATGTCCACCTTCCTTCTCTCCCTCTTTCCTATATTTTCCCCTCTCCTCATGACGAGCTTCTCCTAAACTCCCTCCCTACCTCCCTCACTTCCTCTCTCTCTCTCTCTCTCTCTCTCTCTCTCTCTCTCTCTCTCTCTCTCTCTCTCTCTCTCTCTCTCTCTCTCTCTCTCTCTCTCTCTCTCTCTCTCTCTCTCTCTCTCTCTCTCTCTCTCCCAGCCACTTTCTCTCTAGTCCTTCCTCGTACACTTTTTATTTCGTGGGGATGAGGGAGAAAGAGAGAGAATAGATAATGGAGAGATACAGGTGGATGTTTAGATATGAAAAACATATTATGAGACATAATAGCAGGCGGGCTGTCCACCTTGCGGACACTGTACGATGTGTTTGGTAGTATAGCTAAGCTCACTCGCTTTTGCTGGGAGCTGCGAGTGTTTGTAACGTTTCTCACGTCTTTTTAACGTAAATTTATGTCTGTAGGTGAACACTGCGTAGTGTTCTCACATACACACACACGCAGATGCTTGTGAACATCTTCTCATGTTCAGTTTAGGGTGACCATTCTTTTAAGTGGAAGCTCTGGCGTGTATTTCATCTTGGAATTATGTATTTGTGGAGCTAGGTTGCAGTTGAGTAGATCCAAGCTCTCGGGTCACCAGCTGTGTAGGGGGCCTGTGGGCGTCTCATCTTAGAGTAGTCTCTCTAGTATTGCGTCTTCTAACATCACGGTCGTGTTCCAACTCTTACCTGGTTGATAATTGGTTGATGGGGTTCTGGGAGTTCTTCTACTCTACAAGCCCGGCCCGAGGCCAGACTTGACTTGTGAGAGTTTAGGCCACCAGGCTGTTACTTGGAGCGGCCCGCAAGCCCACATACCCACCACAGCCCGATTAAAAGTTACCTTCCGACGAGGATGGGATTCGAACCCACGCAGGGAGACCCTATTGGATTAGCAGTCCAACGCCTTAACCACTCGGCCACCTCGTCTTGTTGTTGTAGTCTTATGTTTAGCGGTTGTATGTTCACGAATTCAGTGAGCTGAGGTCTAATCATTTGATGGATGATGTTTTGCAGCTCTTCTTAACGCCTTGTTTGGCATTGCCTGCAGCGTTTGTTCGATAGTTTTCTTTAAGGTATGTTTTTTGTAGTGGTGAATATTCAAGCTGCAGCCGGACTAGAACTTGGTGTAAGTACAGTTGGATATTTGTGCTAAGGCTGCAGAATCTACTCTGTTATCTTAAAGTTTGTTATCTTTGTTTATTCTGCCTTTTACGTGAATTTTTATATTCTAGTTCTATTAATCTTGAGTCCCAGTTGAGTCTGCCTATATCTGAATGCTGGATTGGGTGGTTGTCAAGGACCATTGGCTCATAGTTTCTTTTCTCAATGTTTATTATTCGGAACTTTTGTTTTGTTGGTAGTTATTTTCATTGCTTTTCAAAGTTGTTTAAGAATTCAATTGTTGCCTTGGTTCTGTTGACCAGTAATGACTTTGATTGTCCTTGTTGGCAGCTTATTCGAGTTTGAGAAGTGTGAAAACCGTCAGAAGGAAGTAGTGTTTCTTGTGACGAGTTTCACACGATGGTACCACTTCCTACCACTTTCTTCCCTCTGATTTCCTCCTTCCCCCTCACTCACGGCTTTCCTCACTCACTTCCTTCCCTCCCTCCGTCTCTCCCTCATACACACTCCTCCACAACTCTCTCCACGCATCTGTCAAGACCGTCACCACCAGCCAATTTTCTTTTGTCACTCGACCACTCACTGATACGTTCCTCCTGAACGTCTCCCTGTTTTTTGTCCCTCAATCATGCCTCAATCCCATGCAATATATTGTCAACGATTTGGAGTGGACGGTAGAGGGAAGGTCTCGATTCATGCAGGTCGGGGTTCAATCCCCCGACCGTCCAAGTGACTGGTCACCATTTCTTCTAACTCCTCCCCCCACCCCTTACCCCTTCCCATCCCAAATCCTTATCCTGATCCCTTCTAGGTGCTATATAGTCGTAATAACTTGGGGCTTTTCCCTGAAAGGTCCTCCTACTCCCCATTCAAAATTTACTTTCGATACAATGTGCTGATTCAACTTTTAGAATTAATCTTTCATATAGACTGAAGTTAAAAGTATTGCTAAGAACGAGATCAACGATATGTCATCAATGTTTCCATCATTAATTCCAACACATCCTTCTGAAATGATAGTACTTATAGTAACTATTTTAGTAACTATTTGATCAAAAGTACCAATATGTAGTGATGGACTACCAGTAAACCACGTTTTGTACTATTAATTCTATTTAATTAATTCTGTTTTTTGTACTATTAAAACTCCAAATTTAAACATTCATAGGACTAGTATAGCACATTTGTTTGCTATAATAAGTCTAAGATAGTGTGTATTAGGCCTGCTTAGGTCATATATTTATTTTGCGGATAAAAAGGTTTCAGGTTCAATAACACGAAGGTCAACTTTCTGGAGGTCCACCACTACACATTGCTT